>NW_012110874.1:275244-309588 GCF_000951045.1 Mandrillus leucophaeus | reverse complement strand
TTTTTCAACAGTTACTTGGAAAGAGTGTGGAGATAGAAAAAATACCATACAAATGGAGAGAAGACGGCAGAGGATGAAATGAAACTATAGAAATGGAGAAATGTCAGGTTGCAATAATTTAATGAAGGGCTTGAAATAAGCGGAACACTGCTCTTTTTTAAAAAAGTAGCTTAAATGATACAAAACGTTTTATTCATTTACTCATTCATTCATTTGAAGTCTATTTATTATATCTTCTTTAGACAGCTGACTGTGCTGTGGAGATAGAGGAGTGGATGGAAAAGATGGTGAAAGTTTTAGTTGAGTTTTTCATGTTACATTTATTTTATTTATTTTAATTTTATTTTAACTTTGAGACAGAGTCTCACTCCGTCACCCTGGCTGGAGTGCAGTGGCGTGATCTCGGCTCACTGCAAACTCTACCTCCTAGGTTCAGAGGATTATCTTGCCTCAGCCTCTCCAGTAGCTGGGATTGCAGGCCTGCACCATCATACCCAGCAAATTTTTGTATTTTTCGTAGAGACAGGGTTTCACCATGTGGGCTTGGATGGAGTCAAACTACAGGGCTCAAGCGATCCGCCTGCCTTGCCCTCTCAAAGTACTGGGATTGCAGGCGTGAGCCACCATGCCAGGCCTCATGCTACATTTAGAACGTCTTGTGAATACTTACGATGTGTGCAAAAGCTTATTTGTATATACACCTCTTTGTTCTAAAGCAAGTCTGAAAATAGTTGCATCGAGGTAGGGGGAGGGTGGAAGGATAGCATTAGGAGATATACCTAATGTAAATGACGAGTTAATGGGTACAGCACCCCAACATGGCACATGTGTACATATGTAACAAACCTGCACATTGTGCCCATGTACCCTAGAACATAAAGTATAATTTAAAAAAAGAAAGACAAAAAAATTATCTTTTTAAGCCATTATTGAATAGTAGAAAATAATGAATTGTTCACCCCCAAAATGGACTCTTGCTTTGATTTTTTAACTTATTGGCTATTATTAAAATTAACATTATAAGAATAGAGATTTATTCCTCAAGTATTGTATTGGTTTAGAAAATATTACTATTGCTCCAGAGTAGCATCATTTAAATGTTAAGCAATGGACACACTCTAGAATTATTGTCACAGATGGCATCAAAGCATTTAGACCTAATAAGGTTGTGGCCATATATCCTTTAGAGGATATGACTATGTCACTACAAATCAGACACTTGGAACTTACAAGTGCCATCATCTAACCTCCTGATTATTTAATTATTGAAATAATGCTAACAACTTATTATCCTTTCATTATACTCTAGGGCCTTTTCAAGTATGCAGAAAGTGTTTCAGAGATGCATATGCATCAGGTTTGTGTCAGCCCATGATGAGCTACCCGTTTTGTTAGATAGTCGAGGGAAGATATTTTCAGAAAAATACCCTGGCATATGGTATAACTACTGAATCCATCATAATGCCACTTTTCATATTGTTTTATGGGCAGTGAAACGGGGCACATTATGACTACAGGGAGCAATAATTCACTGAAGGTTCTGTTTTTAACTTCGGCTACACACTAAATTATGAAGGCAGATTGTTTCTTGGTATATGCTGAAATTTATGGCATGAATGTATTTTTCTGTAAATGTCCTTTCAACTGAAAGATGTTATACAAAACTCAGAGGGGTTCTTGTCAAGGTGTGGGTGGGGGAAGGGTGATAAAGCATTTATACAGAATTCTGACTGATGTTGTTTTAAACAGTTATAGAAAACATTTTAACCTAGATTCAATAAATGTGCCAATGAAAATAAACACAATTCGCACAGGTAGAGCACAGACAGCTTACATGGCATAAATTTAGAGTCTCTAAGATGTTCTTTTATCTGCCTTCATCCTTCCCACCCTGTGCATTCATGTCCAACATTTTTAAACGAGCACCAATTTCTTTTACTTCTCAAAAAGTTAAAAGACATAAAATGCAAACACTCTAAACAAAGGCAAATTTGCACTTAATTTCACACTACTCGGTACACATATGATAGCATATCATATCCTAACGGATTGCTGGGAAGGCTTTACCTGTAAAATCTAAACACTGATAAGTCTATACCAAGAAGTGGCCAATGTTACTAAAAGGTTCACTGATCATTCCACTTTGCATTTAGACTATCAGAAGAAGTGAATAAAGTATCATATATATATATATATTTTTTTTTTTTGAAGGCAGGCAGAAAGAAAAGGGTAGTTTAGAGCTTCCATTTTATTCCTTGATGATTTTTCCAATGCCTTCTTCAAACAAGTTTCCTTTTTACTCAATTATAGTCTTAAATAACCAGTTTAATTGACATCTATAATGGAATAAGAGTTTATAATATGGAATCACTTTGGAAAAATTTCTGGTTTCTCCACTTTCCATCAAGCAAATACAACAACCTGATCCTTACCGAGTCATAATTCCTTGATTTATTGCCTCAAATTGAAACAACTTAAGCTGTTTAAAAATATTCTGCATTGGTCAGAAAGTCACATACCACACATTCTCACTTATAAGTGTGAGTTAAACAAGGCGTACTCATGGACATAAAGATGGCAACAATAGATACGGGAACTACTGGAGGGAAGGAGGGAAGGAGCAGGGAAAAAGTTAAAAAACTAACTATTGGGTACTAGGCATAGCACCTGGGTGATGGAATCAGTAATACTCCAAACCTCAGCAGCATCAGGAATTATACGTAGGTAGCAAACCTGCCCATGTATTACCTGTGCATGTAGCAGCTTTTAATTTCAAAATAAACTTTGAAATTAAAAAAATAAAACCTCATACAAATATCTTTTGAAAACAGTTAAGTGAATACATTAAAATCTTGAAAATCATGTTTGTGTACTTAAAATCAGCGCATGAAACAAAACAAAAAATATATATTCTGCATCAATAAGATATAAAGTATATATCTTGAACTTCAGAGGAAGACCTTCAGAGTGGTAAAGAAAAAAGCAAACCCTAAAACTTAATACTTTTCAAATCGATAATCAAAACCTAAGCTTACACTAAAACATCTGCACTGGAAAACCTCAATATATACCTCAGCCCGTGTTGTTAATCTTGGACCAATAGATAGAGACTCTTGAAGGGAAACAACCTAATCACAATCATTTGTTTGAAGGAAAATACATTATAGAAGAACCACACATATATTGGTCATCCTCAGAGGTGTAGTGGAATTTCATTGTGGTTTCAATTTCTATTTTACTAATGACCAATTATGTATGGCATTTTTGTCAATGTCTTATTTGCCATCATATCATTGGTAAAGTATCTTGAAATAATTTTCCCATTTTAATTGGTTTATTTGCTTATTAAATTGTACAGCTTTTCACATATGTTGGATACAAGTCCTTTAGCCAATATGTGTTTGCAAATGTTTTCTCCCCACTTGTGGCTTGTCTTTTTATTTTTTAATGTGCGTCTTTCAAAGATCAGAAGTGTGTTTGTTTATTAATTTATTTAACACGTAGATACCTAATGGTTCTACCTCCATTTATTGAACAGACTGCCTTTTATCTATCGATATTTCTTTTTGGCTTGATAAAAATCAGTTATGTTTCGGGTGGGATTTTGCTTGCCAAATGGTCTTTCTCAATGCTCCTCTTTGTCCTTCAACTTTCCACCCTCCCTGTATGCCAATGATTCACATGTGATCTCTGTCCACACTCTTGCCCCTCCTTCAGTAGTTGACTGCTGCTCTTGTTAGTTAGTGCTGGTGCGTGTGTCTACATATGCATGCATGGCAGGGAGCAGGGGAGGCTGTTCTCTCTGTCCCTGGTCCAACATCAATCTCAGACTATCTCTGCCTCTGCATCTTGAGATCACGTTCTCTGTGATGCTTCCCATGGTCAAACTGCATAGTTTCTTTGGTGGATCTTTTTGGGAAGTGTTTTTGTTCCTACTCGCCAGTAGGACCCTTTTCATGGTCTATGCCCTTGGTAGTTTCAATGTTCATTCCTAATCCCCGCTGCACCCCTATCTGTGTCCCTCAGGAGATAGGGTATGCTGCCCTTTCTTCACCTGTTTAAGAGGGACTTTGCTGAGTGGGGTGTTTTGACTTTCCCAAAGGGACATTACTCACCTTCCCTAGAACTTTTCTACCAAGAGAAGCTTTCTCTCACACCCCACCCTGTGTACAAGCTTTCTCATGAACATCCAGTGAACTTCATAGAGAAGATAAGAATCATGCCAACTTCCCATTTGTCTGTGGTTCCTATGGTGTCCCATAATCTCAAGGTTGACTGCATATAGCTTTTAGTAATTTGTTACAATTTAGCTGAATTCTCTTACCTGCTGTTACATCACCTAGAATCTCTATCTCCCATTTTTCTGCCACATGTGAGCCAATTCTGGTATCCTATCTCTCCTCACGAGTGTCTGTCTTTCCTTAGACTCCAAACAACTCTTTTTGTTGTTGTTTGGATGAGATCAAGGCACTTTCCAACTTTCTATGTCCTAGAAAAAAAGTAGATCTTCTCCTAGACAGAAGCATATATCCTAACCCTTTAACATTTACATTAGTCCTAGATTTCTTCTCAGAGATATGGCTATCTGTGTGAGTCTGGTTCTTGAACCAATTTACAATAAAAAAGAATAGAAGAGGGACTACCAACTACCAATACTTCTTTCCAGTATGTATTATTCTACCAGTTCAGAGGGCAAAAGAATATGCATGAAATATCTTCTAGAGATGAAATATCTTCTAGAGATGTAAGTCAATGATTTAGAATTAATGAATTGGTTGTGCGAATTTTTGACCTATCTAAATTATTTTTATCCTTTTTGATCTGGACATGGTAAGTGTATTATATTACCCACAATGCTCAATAAACAACATCTCAGATTCTTTTAAAAGTTTAACCATAAAAAGGCAAATTTAAAGTACCATATAAAAAAAGTAATTAGTGAAATATTACCAGCTTTATGAAAACACTTCAAAAGGAAGAGATAACCTTGAACAAGAGTGAACCTTGAATAAGAACCACCTCCTTTTGTACATATTCATACGAATCTCTTCTTTATGATAGAATAATACTTAAGATTATATTTTATATATATATATGAATCTAGAACTGACAAGTAATAATATTCTATCAGGAAAATGTAATAAAATAAAAAAAATTCTGAAATAAAAATACATCAGTGGTCTTTGTCTTATATTGGACATTATAGAAACAAGATTTGAATAAAAAATCTAATGAGACATTCCATAACAACTAAGAAAATGAGCAAATAAATAAAATAACGGGAGTGTTCAGAGATAGAAAGATGTAAATTCTATACAGTTTCTAGAAAAGAGAGGAAAATTCAATGGACAAAGCAATGCGTAGGATCAAAATATAATATAAATTAACAAACTTTTTTAAGCTAAAGGAAGACGTGATTCTGAAAATCCAAAAGACAATCCAGGCACTGAATAACATGAATATTCTGATGAATTCATTTATTTTTAATGTTAAAAAAATCTGTAAATATCTTAGTCAGAAAAGGGTTTGGAATGGAATGGAACTAGCATATAATGCTTCTAAAGGACAAAATCATACTGAATCTAGTATTTTACTATTTAAAAGATGTAAACATACTCATATTACATTTATCTTATGTATCACTTTTATTTGGCTGCATGAAAACTCAAGGCTAAATTTGTGACAAATCGTTAATAAGTATGTAGGACTTAATGAAATGTGCACTCACTTATTTCCTGATCATTTTGTAGTACTGTCCTACTTTCTCCTGCCTTCGTGCTTTTTGCATTTATTTTTCTAATATTACATTATTAGTGAAATCTCCATTTGTTTTTAATCATACAACATTTTAAATATAGTAATAATTTTAAAATGGCCATTCATATCATAACAATAAATACCAGGTAATAATAGAGGAGAATCTATAGTTTGAAGAACTGAGAACTCTGACAGCAAAAAAGGTTTATGTATATATGTTTATGTGTGCATATAGAGATGCAAATCAAAGACACGTATTAAGTTTTTCAAGGGTTTTTAAAATAACTAACCAATGTTCTCAGTTTGAAAAATTATTCATTAATAAACTCTAGTCACTGGGGAATGATACACTAGGGAAACATTTATAAATGAGACACTGTAGAAATAATATAATAGTAAGAAATCATTTAAAAACCATATTGGCTATCTATAACTTCATAAAATTATCCCAAAACTTAGTGACTTAAAAAGACATACATTTATTATCTCACACTTCCTATGAGTTAAGAATCTGGACATGCTTTAGATGGATACTGGAAGACCTTTTACAGGCTACATTCAGGGTATCAGCTGGATTGTACCTCTGAAGGGCTCACATGAGCAAATTTTTATTTCTAAGCTCACCTCGTTGTTGACAAAATTCAGTTCCTTATGAGTTATTAGAGCGAGGGCTTCATTTCTTTATTGACTTTTGGAAAGAGTTTACCCTCAGTTTCTTGCTATATGGTTTCTCCAATATGGCAGCTTGCTTCATCAAAGCAGGAAAGCCAAAATGGCAGTAGGGAAGGTCTGCTAACTTGATGGAGGTCAAAGTTTTTATAACCTAACCAACAAAAACAATGGCATAAATGTGTCTATATTTGGTTAGTCAGAAGCAAATCATTAAGTCTAGCCCTCATGCAAGAAGGAGGGACATGAGGGGATGAACATGAGGAGGTGGAGATCAATGGGAACACCTCAGAACCAACCACAAAATCTGGTGCCAAGCTAGAATTTCACGAAAATATGAAGTCTCTATAATATTACTAATATTATGATAAACAGGCAAATCATAATCATTATTAAATATGAAAGTGTATTTTATAAAATAAGTCATTTAGCAATAAGCATGATATAAATTTCATAATTATTTCTGTGGGGACTTGAGATAATGGGTTCTAAATGCATGTCACACGTTTCATTTTCTGTGGAGGAATGAGAACAAATGAGTAGATAATTAATTTTATTAATCACCTTCAAAATTAGGTTACACATTTTTACTTTATATTTTACCATATTTTCTAAAGTATTTTATTTACAAGCAGAAATAATATATAGTATGAAATACATAACAGTAGTGCATTTAAAAATTAATTTATATAAATATTTGTGCATATATATAGGGTCTAAGTGATATTGCATGCATAGACTGTAATGATCAAATCAGGGTATGTGGGGTATCCATCACCTTGAGTATTTATCATTTCTATGTGTTGGTGATACTTCAAGTCCTTTCTTCTAGCTATTTTTAAATATACAATACATGAGGGTTAACTATAATCATTGTACTCTGCTATCAAACATTAGAACTTCTTTCTTCTCTCTAACTTCATGTTTGTACTCATTAACCAACCTCTCTTTACATCCCGTTCCCCACAAACCTTGCATAGTCTTTGGTGTATATCATTCCATTCTCTATCTCCGTGAGATCAAATTTTTCAGCACCCACATTCAAGTGAGAATGCATTTCTTATTAACTTAAAATCATGACCTGTAGTTCTATCTATGTTGCTGCAGATGGGATAATCTTATTCTGTTTTATGACCAAGCAGTATTCCATTGTGTAAATATACCACAAATGCTTTGTCCTTTTGTTCATTGATAGATACTTATATTGATTTCATATCTTTGCTGTTGTGAATGGTGCTGTCATAAACATGAGAGTGCAGATTATTTTATATACTCATTGATTTTACTGTAGATGAATAGTAGTAGAATTGCAGGATAGTATAGTCATTCTATTTTTAGTTTTTTTGAGAAATTTTCATACTGCTTTTCATAATGGGTGTAATAATTTGTATTCCAACTAACAGTGTACAAAACTTCCTTTTTCTCTGCATCCTCATTGGCATCTATTATTTTTTGTCTTTTTTGTAATAGTCATTCTAACTGGTCAGATGATATCTCATTATGGTTTTGATTTGCCTTTCTCTTACGGTTAGTGATAAAGAGCACTTTTTCATATATCTGTTGGCCATTTGTATGTCTTCTTTTAAGAAATGGCTATTCATGTCTTTTACCCATTTTGAATGGAATTATCTTTGTTTTTGTTTTCGTTTTTACTATTCAGTTGTTTGAGTATCTTGTCTATTCTCAATATTAGTTTCTTGTCAGATGAATAGTTTAGAAATATTTATCTTCAATTCAACAGGTTTTCTCCATAAAATCTTTGCCCAGGCAGATTCTGAAGTGTTTCCCATAAGTTTTCTTCCAGTTGTTTTCCAGTGTCATGTTTTACATCTTGAGTTGATTTTTGTATATGGTTTTATTTTTCCATACATAGATATCCAATTTTAAAGAGAGTGTTGTTTCCCTGATGCTTGGTCTTGGTGCCTTTGCCATAAATCAGTTGGCTGCAAATATGCGTATTTATTACCGGGTTTTCTGTTCTATTCCACTGGTCTATGTATCCATATTTACAACAGTACCTTGCTCTTTTGTTTACTATAGCCTTGTAATATATTCTGAAGTCAGGTAGTGTGATGTGTGCAACTTTGTTGTTAATTTCCAGGATAGCTTTGATTATTTGGGCTCTTTTCTTACTCTACTTGAATTTTAGAATTTTAAAAAAATATATGTGTAAAATAACATCGCTGCTTCAATAAGGGTTGCATTGAATCTGGAGATTTCCTTAGTCAATATAGTCATTTTAATAAATTAATTCTTCCTATATATGAGCATGGTATGCTTTTCTATTTGTTTGCATCCTATTTATTTTCAGTGTTTTGTAGTTTTCCTTGAAGAGCTCTTTCATCTCTTTGGTTAAATTTATTTCCAGGTATTATTTTTAGGAGGTAGGTATTGTAAATGAGATTATCTTCTTGATTTTATTGTCAGCTAGTTTATTAATGGTGTATGGAAATGCTAACAGTTTTTGTACGTTGATTTTAAATCCTGCAGTTTATTAAATTTATTTATCAAATCTAAAAGATTTTTGGTGGAGCAACTGAGATTTTCTAAATGTAAGATTATATCATCTGCAAATAGAGATAGAAGCTATCATCTGCAAAGATGATATCTTTTGCCTGATTGCTCTGGCTAGGACTTCCAGTACTCCATTAAATAGAAATAGTGAAAGTGGGCATCTTTGTCTACTTCTAGTTCTTAGAGGAAAGGCTTACAGCCTTTCAGCATTCATTATGGTGTTAGCTGTGGGTTTGTCATCTACGGCTTTTATTATGTGCAGGTATGTTCTTTCAATGCCTAGTTTTTCCATTTTTGTCATAAAGGGATGTTGAATTTTATCAACATGTCTTTGCATCTGTTGAGATGAGTGTATAATTTTTGTCTTTAATTCTGCTGATTTTATGTATCACATTTATTGATTTATGCATGTTGAATCATCCCTAACATCTTAAGGATAAACTCCACTTGATCATGTTGCATTGTCTTTTTTATGTTCTATTGAATTTTGTTTACGAATATTTTGTTAAGCATTTTTGCATCTATGTTCATCAGTAGCTTTCTGTGTAGTTTTCTATTTTTGTTACTTATTTGTCTGGTTTTGGTATCCGTAATGCTGACTTCATAGAATAAGTTAAAAAGAATTCTCTCCTCTTCAATTTTGTAAAAATAATTTGAGAAGAAATGATGTTAGTTATTTGAATACTAGATAGAATATAGCAGTAAAGCCATATGGTCCTATATTCTTTTTCGTTTTGTTTTAATAACTAAGTCTCAGTATTTGATATTCATTAGTTTAGGTTTGCTATTTCTTTCTGATTCAGTCTTAATAGTTTGTGTGTGTCCAGAAATTTCACTATATTCTCTAGATTTTCTGGTTTGTTAGTTTATAGTCATTCACAATTGTCTTCAGTTATCTTTTGTATTTTTGTGGTATCACTGGCAATGTCTTTTTTATTTATAATTTTACTTAGGTCTTTTATCTTTTTATCTTAGTCTAGCTAACGGTTTATCAATTTTGTTTATATTTTCAAGAAACCAACGTTTTACGTGCTCTGTATTTTTTTGTCTCTATTATTTATTTCAGGTCTGATTTTTATTATTTTTTTCTAATAATTTGGGGTGTAGCTTCTTGGTCTTCTACTTCTTTTAGGTTCACTGTTAGACTTTTAATTTGGAATCTTTCTACTTTTTGATTCAGGGGTTCATTATTCTGTACTTTTCTGTTAGCACTGCTTCTACTATATCCCATAGGTTTCATTATTTTGTGTTTTACTTTCTTTTTGGGGGAAGTATTTTTATTTTCTCTTTAATTTCTTCTTTGATCAATGGTTATTCAGGTTTTCCAGGTTTGTATTTGTACAGTTTTCCAGGTTCCTCTTGTTATTGATTTCTGGTTTTATTCCTTTATGGTCTGAGAAGGTATCTGATATGATTTCAATTTTTAAAAAATTTGTTGAGAACTAGTTATTTTTGTCCTAACATATGATTTATTCTAGAGAATGTTCCATGTGCTGATGGGAAGAATGTATACTGTGTAGCTATTGGGTGAAATGTTATCTTAATGTCTGTTAGGTCATTTAGTGTAATACGCAGTTTGAATTCAAAGTTTCTTTGTTAATTTTCCATCTAGATAATCTGTTTAATGCTGAGAGTGGGTATTGAAATTTCCAACTATTTTGTATTAGAGTCTATCTCTCCCCTTAGATCTAGTAGTTGTTGACATGTATCTGAGTGTTCCAATATTAGGTACATATATGTTCAGAAGTAGTATAAACTCTTGCTGAAATGGTTTATTATGGTGACTTTGTCTCTTTTTACTGTTTTAGACTTGAAAAATTTTTTCTGATATACGTACAACTGCTCCTACTAACATTTCATTTCCGTTTTCATAGAATGTCTTTTTTCCCCCATTTACTTTCAGTCTCTATGTTTCTTTACAATTGAGATGAGTCTCATGTAGGTAGCATACAGTTTGGTTATGTTTAAAATTCATTCAGTCAGTCTATATCTGAAGTGGAAAGTTTAATCTGTTACATTTAAGGTCATTATTGTTACGTGATGGCATATTTCTATCATTTCACTAATTAATTTCTGATTCTTTTATATATCTTTTTTTATATCTTTTATATATCTTTTTTATTCCTTTATATATCTTTTTTTCCTTATTGTTTATCTTTGTGGTTTGATGATTTTCTGTGGTGGTAACATTTAAGTCTTTTCTTTTACTTATTTATGTGTTTGCTTTATCAGTGGTTTCATACTTCTGTGCATTTTCATGAATTTGGATATCATTTTCCCTTTGCTTGTAGCTGTAGTCAGACTCCTTTAAGCCTTTCATGTAAGTTCAATCTAGTGATGATAAAGTCCCTCAGCTGTTGCTTGTCTATAAAAGACTTTATTTTTGCTCTATTTATAATGGATAATTTCGCTGGGCATAGTATCTCTTGCAAGCTCTTTTTGTTTTGTTTTATCTCAATGCTTTGAATATATCATTCCATTTTCTTTTAGCCTGTAAGGTTTCTGCTGAGAAATCTGCTGTAGTCTGATGAGTGCACTATTATAAGTGACTAAACACTTTGATCTTGCTGTTTTTAGAATTCTCTGTCTTTGACTTTTGCTTGTTTGACTATAAAATGTTATGGTGAAAAATTTTATTTGCATTGTATCTGCATTATTGACACGTAGATAAAGGAAAACAAAGCTTCCTTTATCTTCCATGCCCCTAGAAACTATGCTTGGGCCCTGGAGGAGGGAAGAAGCAGAGATGGCAGCCCTGTCCTTAGGCTCCTCAGGGATACTTGCAAGCTCTGGTTGTGGTACACAAGGGCGGACTGATTCCCAGCCCCACGTGACATTACATTTTATAGTTAACATTGACTTCATGGATATTATCTCAAATCAGAGTAAGTCTACAATGTTATGATAAGTAATATAAGGCTCTTAGAATGTTACATTAAAGCCCTTACATTTTCCATTTATCCATACTAAACATTATGTCAAAAGGGTTAACAGGGATAAAAACTGTAAAAGTAAGTTAGTATTAGCATGTTTTTATGGAAAGGTTTCAAAGATAAACATATGTTCAATAGTTCAGTATATGTTATTTGTTTTCATAATTCTTTTCATTATGATTAAAGTTTACCAATCTAAAATAAACTTAAAGCAGTGTTCTGATAGAGTATTCCTATGGTAGTTTTCATTATAAGTTTATATTTTATTATTTTCATTTATATTTTTCACACTATTTAATGAGAGGCTTTACAAGCTGGAATAGCTTGTACTTTTGTAATATAATAAAATATAATAAATATATTTAGTTACTTTTATAATATAATAAAAGCTTAGGTTATGCTCATTCTAAGTTCCTATGATAGAGACACATTACTATTTGATGATGATGCATTTCATTTGATGGTGACTGATTAACAAATGCACAGATTATGTAATTTTAATCCTTCAGAGCAAAATCTCAATTACTTTTTAAAATAATATGAACTTTAATTTTAAAATATCAAAATAATTTTCTTATTATAACCTTCATCACATGAAATAAAATTACATTCAAAATTTCAATTTAAAATAGATGATAAATTTTAAAAAACATTATTAAGATTTATTTAAACTTCTTGCATAACATTATTCTCTCTCTTATGCTATTGGAGAGTAGGCTCTAAACATTTATAACTTTAGCACAGTGTTTTACTGTGGACACGTGAGCACTTAAGGAAATTTTGTTTTTCTAATGACAAAGCTATAAATAATATAACTACCATTTTCTCTAAGAACAGTGTGATGGATTTAAAAGAAAGCATGTGATTTTCCAGAATATTTCTGTGTTTCTAATTTCAAGCAGATGACTGATATTATGTGCCAATTATAAACAGCTCTCTTCAGATCCAAATCAACTTCAGAAAAATGTCTTTTTTTTCCCCAGACACATAACAATATGCTATTTAAAAGGATCCATTAAATGCATATTTTAATTTCATTATTATAGTCTTAAGAATTTCCCAGTTTCTCTTTCAAATGATGTAAAAATCTTCCAGACACCAACTTCGTTTTTAAGTCATAGGGGACTTTGTATTTCTAATCTTCATAGTTCTCATCAACTAGCATTTTTATGGTTCTGTGAATGTACCTAGGGCCTAAATATCCACTTAGGAAAAAAATAGTTCCTATTTAACACATGTATCCCCAATTTTTCCAGGAATTCTTGAAGAGTATCTCTGTTACATGTGTTGATGGATTGCCCTATCAAAATCAGTATCAGTTAGTCTCTGAGATAATCAGTATTATCTCAGCACTGCATCTTTTAGAATAGATTTAAAGCAAAGCCAGTGTTGATTTTCTACATTTTAGTCATAGTCTCTGTTTCGAACCTCTGATATTGTATATGCAACCCATGTCAGACTTGTTTTAACAAGCTACATTTTCTTACCTTAAATTCATTATTCTAACAAAATTCTCATTGTAAGAATATACTCTGATATTTTTCCACTAACAGAAACATTACCCATATTCAATATTTTCTCCATTAGAAGCCTCACTCATATTCAACGTCATTTCCTCCATTAATCTTTTCCTTATGCTCATGTAAAATTATTCTGTTTTTGTTTTTGTTTTTAGTGCTTGTATTATACTTTGCATGGCTAATAAGCATTTAACATATTTTTATGCTATTGTAACATACTATGCATGTCAGATTCTCTCATTTGACTGTTAGCTTTTTGGGGTTATAAACCATTTTTTATTGTAATTCACAGCAATATACACTGTGCTCTTTATATAGTGGGATGTTATAAAAATAGATGTTAAAATAATGTATTTACCAAATTACTAGTTAAGTTACTTCAAGAGAGGCATTGCACGTTATTCATATTCAACAGAAAGTGAATAAATATTAAATAAATTTTTCTAGAAAATGTCAAGATATCGAGTCAAAATTTAGTAGTGAAAGTTACTGTAAACAAAAATTGAAAATTAATTTTTTAACCAAGAAAAATATCTATAGAAACATGCAGAACAGGAAAAGTACACTTTTCTAAAGTGGCAGGCCAAGACAGAGAAAAGCTCTGAAACCTTGAAGAACGATGGTCCTGAAAGTCCAATGTCAATAGAAGGCTTTAAGGTACAAATGACAGTTGAGATAATAGAAAGATTTGGGCACAATTCCCTGGATTATGTTCTTGTCATGTCGATGGAGACTGGCCTGAGAGGCACACACCAAATGTCCTTATAGACTACCCTTCTCCCATCTGCTAGTTGAGCTAGTTTACACCTGCTGCTGTGTCATTAAAAGCAAGATGTAAGCATCTACCATGAATCATAGCAAGTTGCGGTATCCCTAAAAAACTCAAAACTTCTAGTAGACTGCATTAACAGATGCCTAATAAGTATTTATTGGATAGTGAATACAACCAGTGGAAAGACCTAGTAAGAAATATGAAAAATAATGCTATCATATCTATGATAAAAGATCTCTATTCAAGTTAGGGTGTGGAAAAAAATGATGTTATTTCAAGACAGGAAAGATAAAAAACATTGATGAACAGTTTTAAATTAACATTTACATTAACAATAAAAAGACAGGGAGCCAAATAATCAGTAAAATAAACCTTTTTCTTATCATTGAAAGAGAGATATTTTACCATTAGGTCGATCTGCTTTTTAAACTAGTAGATAAAACTAGTTTCTTTATTTTTGACATATCAAGTTGTTGATGAATGACAATTTTACCTCCCTTTTTCTATTCAAAGCAAAAAGATTCATTTATAATTTATACAGTTATGCTCATGTGAATGTGAGATAGAGCTATAGCTGCTTTCATTAAATAATAATGCTTCAAATTGCTTCATATTTTTTCTTGCAAAAAATTCAACCTGTTTGACAATTACTATATCATTATCCTTTTCCAGATGACTCTTTCTTTTTTCTTTAACATTACTTTACCTTGGAAATATGGTAAGGCACAAAAATCCTTCATAGAATATAAACTAATAGATAGAGACAAAAGAAGAGAGAGGTTAAATTATTTGTTCTGAATCACATATATAATTAGAGTAAAGCTTGATAAATGCTGTATTTGCTTGCTTGTGTTTAGAAACGTTATTCTCAATGCACACAGTTAATGCTGAAGTTATACTTTGTCGATTGTTACTGTGCTGCAGATCGTTTGTCTCTCTTTTGAACTCTGATCAATGGAATTAAAAGATTTTGTGACAACTTGTCCCACTGAAAGCAAAAGGTTTTACAGTGGTATGATATGAAAATGGCATAGATTCTATCAGCATCTCTAAAACTTAGCTTGCAATAGTGTAAATGACGACCCAGATATAAATACTGAGAAATTAAAGATGATACAAGAAGAAATATGCTATTGAAGTACTTTACTGATCACCTAACTATACTTTTAAAGCTATTTCCTTTTTTCTTGTTGCAAGGTCAACATGGAGACAGCTCTTAGATTTTTTTTTTATTTCTCAAAGAAAAACCAAAGATAATTTAAAATATGGGGCCCAGAATCATTGGAATTACTTCAAATTGTTGTAAAAACCAAAATTTTCCAGTAACTATTGAATTTTCATGAATATCTAATTAAACTAATTATTAAAACTCACCTTGACTCATTCTGACTACTACACTTATTACTCTAAGAACCACTCAAATGAGAAGGACAGTGTACAATATTGTGTTACTCAGGTCTGAGAATGTATTTTTAGTTGTATAAATTTACAGAGTACAAGTACAATTTTGTTACATGCATATACTATACAGAAATGAAGTCAGGGCTTTTAGGGTTTCCATTACCTCAATAACACACATTGTACCTATTAAGTAATTTCTCATCATCTACTCCCCTTCCAGGCCCTCACCCTTCCAAGTCTCCACTGTCTATCACTTCACACTCTACCTCTATGTATACACATAATTTAGCTCCCACTTATGAGTGAGAGCATGTCTTTCTGTGTCTGACTGGTTTCATTTAAGATAATGGCACCAGTTTCATCGATGTTGCTGCAAAAATATGATTTCATTCTTTTTCATGGCTGAATAGTATTCCATTGTATATATATTTATTCCACTGCATATATATGCAATATATAAATATATATGCAATGGAATAAATATTCTATATATTATATATATGCAATGAAATACTATTCAGTCATGAAAAAGAATTATATACATACATAAAAATATATATATATATTTTTAATATTACATTTTAAAATCCAGTCATCTGTTGTTGGACACTTAGATTGAGTCCGTATCTTAAACATTGTTAATAGTGCTGCAATAAGCATACAAGTGCAGGTATCTCTTTGATATAATTTCTTTCCCTTTTAGTGGATTCACAGTATTGACAGAGTAAAATTCCTAAATTGAATGTTAATTCTATTGCTAGTTCTCTGAGAAATTTCCATACTGTTTCCCATAGAGCTTGTACGAATTTGCATTTGCATCCACAAGAGCAGAAGTGTTCTATTTTCTTTTGTTGTTGTTGTTGTTGTTGTTGCTAAGACAGAGTCTCACTCTGTTGACCAGGTGCAATCTCAGCTCACTGCAACCTCGCCTCCTGGGTTCAAGCAATTCTCCTGCCTCAGCCTCCTTAGTACCTGGGATTACAGGTGCACGCCACCACACCCGGCTACTTTTTCTATTTTTAGTACGGACAGGATTTCACCATGTTGGTCAGGCTGGTTTCGAACTCCTGACCTCATGATCTGCCCACCTTGGCCTCCCAAAGTGTTGGGACTACAGGCATGAGCCACTGCTCCTGGGCAAGTGTTCTATTTTCTTTGCATCCTTGCCAACAGCTTTTTTTTTTTTTTTTTTGTCTTTTAATATTGGCCATTCTGACAGGTGTCAGATGGTATTTCATAGTGGTTTTAATTTGCATTTCTCTGATGATTAGTAATGTTGAGAATTTATTCATATGCCTTTTGGCCATTTCTATGTTTTATTTTGAAAAATGTCTGTCTCAGGTACTCAGGAGGCTGAGGCAAGAGGATCAATTGAGCCCAAGTGTTCTTGGCTATTTTGTGCTAAAGCCTGCTGGTGTTTGCACTAAGTTCAGAATCCATATGGTGAATTCCTGGGAGTGAACACCACCCGCTTGCCTAAGGAGGGCTGAACCAGTCCAGGCTGGAAACAACACTTTTGTGTGTGTGATCCCTGTCTTATTTCCTTTAAATGTTTAAAAGTACAGAAGTTGTAGTGTACGTTATAGTGCAAATAACATGAAAATGGTAGCATGATGTGCTGAAAAAGCAAACACAGACGTCTAAAGTTAAGTCATGTTGCTAAGACTCATTAACCATATGCTTCTTTGCAAGTTACTTAACTTCCCTGAATCACCATTATTCCATTGATAATGTGGGAATAACAGTTACTACTCTATTTATCACACTGTGTGTATGTGAAGATTAAATAATATATCAGATATGAAAACATTTTTAAATTATAAATTCGCATTAGAATGTTACCTATTATAAAAATAGTTCACCCAGGCTTACCTGGTTTATGGATCAACACTGAAAAAAAAGATTGGCATTTATTATAAATTTACCAATGAAGCTAATGCAGATATTAGTTCTTAGTCATAAAGTAGAGAATTAATATCTGAGTTTTCAACCTTTGCTAAGTGTGAAGAATCCCACAATAATTTTGAGATTTTTCACAAGTTCACAGAGGAAATTATTTGGGGAATTATCTTTAGATTCTGGGTGTCGTGATTTGTAATTTCTCTATTTTTCAACTACATGTTTGTCACTACTTATGTCATATTTTCTTTTTTATTATTGTTATATTTTTATTTTTTAATTACTAATAATTTCAAAATGAAAGATTTCATAAGGCATTCCTCACCAGACAGATAACTAATAAATGTTCAATATAAATTGTAAATCAATTTGATTGTCCTGTAAAGTTTATCTTTGTGCCCCTTTTTCCATTGATGGGGCCAGATAATTTTTTAATAAATTAGTATATATAAAATTATTTTAAGCAACCATAGTCTACTAAAGGTAATCATTTATCATTATACTTTTCTTGTGAATAATAAAAATCAAATAAATATAATGAGTATGTAAATAAAATCTTACTTCAAAATATTGCACAGACCAATTATTAGGTGTTGTATTCATGCATGAGAAATGTATTCTTTTAAGTCATTGCTGCTTTGATAGTGTTTAAATGTCACCTCCCACCCCAGTGCAATGTGAGTAAGTCTTGACGTAAGTTGAGAAACAGTTACTTGACTAGCACACGTTAGAAAATATTAATTGGCAATTAGGTAAGGGAGTCAGAAGACTGAAGAAGAAATGGATAAATAGGGACTTATGGAAGAGCTCTGGGACCAACAGCAGGGCAGGAAAGCTTAATAAAATAAAATTTATCACTTGCCACAGCATATTTCTATTCTGACTAATAACAAAATAGTCAAAATATATATAGTGCTATGTGCTACACGTTGCTATAAGCTCTCTTCTCTTTCTCTCTCTCTCTATATATATAGACACATATGTGGAAGGTGTATATATATAATATATATGTTATAGTGCAAATAAATGCAAATGATAGCATGATGTGCTGAAAAAGCAAACACAGATGTCTAACGTTAAGTCATGTTGCTAAGACTCATTAACTATATGTTCCTTTGCAAATTACTTAACTTCCCTGAATCACCCTTATTCCATTTTTAAAATAATATATATATACACATAATATGTGTGTGTGTGTGTGTGTATATATATATACCTTCCATATTGCAGTAGGGGTTTATATATATATTAATTGTATAATACTATTATAATGTGTACTATTACACTATTATAATGTGTATGTTACTGATGAGGAAACAGAAGTACATTAAATTTAGTAGCTTGGTCGAGATTGCATGATTATTATATAGCACAATCAGATTTTGAACTCAGGAAGTATAGCTCTAAAAATGTGCTATCAACAAATGGAATATAGTTTCTCTGCATTATATATAATATGTGGTAGTGAGAGGTGACAGTGCGCTGGCAGCCCTTGCAGCAGTTGCTGGCTCTTGGTGCCTCCTTGCCCTTGGTGACCACTCTGGCCATGCGGGAGCCCCTCTCTGGGCTGGCCCAGGCCGGAGCTGGCTCCCTCTGCTTGCCAGGAGATGTGGAGGGAGAGACAGGATGGTAGCCAGGGCTTCATGTGGCCCTGGCGGGCCAGCGTGAGTTCCGAGTGGGCATGCGCTCCTGGGGCCCCACACTCAGCGTGGCCAGACCCGCCACTGGCTCCCGGCAGTGAAGGGCTTAGCATCCGGGCCAGCAGCTGCAGAGGGTGCGCTGGGTCCCCCAGCAGTGTTGGCCCCCCTGCACTGCGCTTGAATTCTCGCCCTCCCCAGGGCTCAGCTGCCTCCCTGTGGGGCAGGGCTCGGGACCTGCAGCCTGCCATGTTTGAGCCTCTCCAACGCCATGGGCTCCTGGGCAGCCTAAGCCTCCCCGATGAGTGCCGCCCCCTGCTCTGCTGCTCAGTGGCACCAGGTCCCATCAACCACCCAAGGGCTGAGGAGTGCGGGTGCATGGCATGGGACTGGCAGGCAGCTCCACCTGCTGCCGGATCCACTAGGTGAAGCCAGCTGGCTCTTGAGTCTAGTGGGGACTTGGAGAACCTTTATGTCTAGCTAACGGTTTGTAAATACACCAATCGGCACTGTGTCTAGCTCAAGGTTTGTAAATGCACCAATCAGTGCTCTGTATCTATCTAATCTAGTGGGGACTTGGAGAACTTTTCCCTCTAGCACTCTTGTGTCTAGCTAAAGGATTGTAAACGCACCAATCAGCACTCTGTGTCTAGCTCAGGGATTGTAAATGCACCAATCAGTACTCTGTCAAAATGGACCAATCAGTTCTCTGTAAAATGGACCAATCAGCAGGATATGGGTGGGGTCAGATAAAGGAATAAAAGCAGGCTGCCCAAGTCAGCAGTGGCAACCGGCTGGGGTCCCCTTCCACACTGTGGGAGCTTTGTTCTTTTGCTCTTTACAATAAAACTTTCTGCTGCTCACTCTTTGGGTTCACGCTGCCTTTTTGAGCTGTAACACTCACCACGAAGCTCTGCAGCTTCACTCCTGAAGCCAGCAAGACCACAAACCCACCAGGAAGAATGAACAACTCCAGACGTGCTGCCTTTAAGAGCTGTAACACTCACCACGAAGGTCTGCAGCTTCACTCCTGAAGTCAGCACGACCACGAACCCACCAGAAGGAAGAAACTGTGGACACAACTGAATATCTGAAGGAACAAACTCTGGACTACCATCTTTACGAACTGTAACACTCACCACGAGGGTCCGCAGCTTCATTCTTGACGTCAGCGAGATCAATAACCCACCAATTCTGGACACAGTAGGCAGAATTAGTCAGAATTCTAAGATGGCCCTAGATATTCCTGCCCTTTCTTATACATGCCTTGGAAAATTCTGTCTCCTGGTGAATATGGTGGAATATCACTCCCATGATTAGACTATTAATAAGCTGACTTTGAGTCAATCAAAAGAGAAATTATATGGGTGTCACTAACCTAATCAGGTGAGTCCTTAAATGGGACTGAGCCCTTACTGAAACCAGGCAGACTCCACAGTAGGAACATTCTCCATTGTTGGCTTTGAAGATGAGGAGTCCATGTGTTAAAGACTAGAAGGCAGTCTCTAGGGTCTGAGAGCAAACTTTTGTCATAGCCAGTATAAAAAACAAAAACAAACAAAAAACATCTCTACCCTACAACTTCAAAGAACTGAATTCTGTCAATAATCAGTGCTTTTGGAAGAATACCTCAAGCTCCAGATGAAAATGCAGCCCAAAAGGCATCCCTTTTTCAAAATTGGTAGACACTTAGCTGAAGACACTGTTAACCAGTGCCAGGGTTTCTTTTTTTTTTTTTTTTTTTTGAGACAGAGTCTTGCTGTATCACTCAGCCTGGAGTGCAGAGGTGCGATCTCGGCTCACTGCAACTTCTATCTCCCGGATTTGAGGGATTCTTCTGCCTCAGCCTCCTAAGTATCTGGAATTAAAGGCATGCACCAACATGCTGAGCTAATTTTTGTATTTTTAGTAGAGATGGGGTTTCACCATGTTGATCAGGCTGGTCTTGAACTCCTGACCTCATGGGCCACCCTTCTTGGCCTCCCAAAGTGCTGGGATTACAGGCGTAAGCAACTGCACCAGGCCCAGTGCCAGGGTTTCTGACCTACAGAAACTTTGATATCATAAATAAATATTACCTTAGTCCATACAGTTTTAGCTAATTGGTTAGCAATAGAAACCAACAGAGTATGTGTGATGTGTAGAACAGATAGGAGTAGCCTTATTTCTATTTTCTCTTCATTGAGGTTTGCTGCCCATATATTCAGTCTTTGGGGGGAATACAGTCTCAAGAATGAGTCTCTGCTGGGTCTACTTATTCACGTAGCTCTCTGACAATGCCTGAAAAACTCATTATATGACTGAAAGAGAAGAAGGCCCCTACCATGGCCTGGGAAAGTCACTTACTACTCACTCCACATTGTTTCAAGTAGTTTGTGTGCTACCCAGGTCTGGCTCCTTTGTTTATTCCTATGGTTATGAACACCTCCCTCCATTAGTTTACTAGGGCTGCCAAAACATAATACCGGAGACTAGCCTACTTAATAATTTATTTAAGATATTTATTTCTTCACAATTCAGAAGGCAAGAAGTCAAGATCAAGAGTTTGGAAGATGTGTTGTTTTTCTGAGGTTTTTTGGCTTGCAGAAGGCTGCTTCCTTTGTCCTCAAAGAAGTGTCAGTAATAGGATTCCCCAGAAAAAAAGAGCCAACAAGAAGGAACATATATAATATTAATATATTATATCATTATAATTATTGATACAATTAATAGATTATATTAATATATTAATTGGTGTGTGTGTGTATATATCAATTGAGTCACATAAAGGTGGAGGCTAAGGAGATTTATGATCTGCCATCTGCAACTTGGAGACTAAGGAGAGCCAGTGGTATAGTGCCAAAGTCCAAAAACATGAGAACCAGAAGAATAGATGGTGTGAACAGATGGTGTACATATCAGCCTCAGTGCGGGTAAGACCAATGACACAGCTCAAAAATGCAGGAAGAAAATCTGAGTTCTCCCTTATCCCACCTTTTGTTCTATTTAGACCTCCAATGGATTGCATGATACCCACTTACATCCGGGAGGACAATATGTTTTACTCAGTCCACTGATATAAGTGCTAATATCATCCAGAAATACTGTCACAGACAAACCGAGAAATAATGTGTAACTCTATATATGAGTACTCAGTATCCCAATAAAGTTGACACATCACATTAAGCATCACAAGTTCAGACTTTGTCACCTTGGCACTCATACATACTCCTTAAGCCTTACTTAATCTACAAATAAAGACAACAGCAAGGTCATAATTCTGTCTAATATGATAAAACTATCCTGCGTACAACTTAAAATGCACTAACTCCTTTCCCAGAAGAGAAGATACAGCCTTTGAGTAATGTTTACTGTTCTTCTTCTCCTTTACATTCCTTAAGTGCTCTGATGTAAAATTAGCATCATTTACATATTATGATAATAAGCCAATACATTTTATGTTACATGATAAGGGAATAAGGGAGGAAGGAAATCAAAGATATTTCTGTGTGTGTGTATGTGTGTGCGTGTGTGTATGCAAAAGAAAAAGGAATACACATAACTACTACAATCCTTTCTTCTATAACTGGTCACATAGTTATAGCTGGTATTTACAACTACCTTCTTCCACTACCCATTCCACATTCCCTTATCTGTATCAAGTACCTCAACTGATTGTGGTTTTTCACCTGGTGAGAAGACCCAAATTTTTATTTCAAACCATCTCAGCCATTAGTAGACCTACCTGAATTGAGTTGTTGAAATTTGCCATTGACCTTAATCAGTGGGAATGGTAATACAAAGATATGCCCTAAAAAATATCTTATATCCAAGACCTACTCTTCTTTACCTACACTATGGAATAGCACAGTTCTCCAAAAGAACCATGAAATCAAGACCAGGCATCTTAGCCAGCACCATAACTCCCTTCTTTTACTGTTGATTCAGAAGCATGAAGAGTAGAAAATTGCCAGGCAGCAGTCTGAATCTCCAGTTCAGTGGTATGTTTCCCAGTGGAAGAACACATGCAGACTGGCCAAAAGAAGGCAGTGTAGCAGAAGTGGGGATCACAATCATTTGGGCCATTTTTAAATGTAACTTACTCCTGCCTTCAGGAATTACATATATACCATATATACCACTTCCATTTAATGATGGAGTGTTGCTATACACACCTAAATTTATGGCTTGATGGGTCAAAGAGCACCCACTTCATGATGGGCATCTCAGGTTGCATGGTGACTTGGTGACAAGAAAATATGGGGAAGATATAAATGAATAGGCCTCTCTGAACACGACTCCTCTAAAAACTGGGACGCAATATGAAGGATGGAATGTAATACCAGTATTCAGATAGAGAGTATTTTATTCATTGAAATTTATGTGAAAGGTATTACTATGACTTATTTACATGTATGTGATATTTGACACTGCCTAATTAACATGGAAATATTAAGCACAAAGCTAAGGTTCTGTTGGCTATGTCACAGTCTGGCAACTAACAGTTCCATGAATTGTGTCTCATTTTACTGTGAATGGGCAATTGGAAGCTATGCAAGACAATAGACAAAGGTCTTGAGTTTTTAGGATTCAAGTCTTAACATTCTACAAAAATCTAACTATACACACCTTTCAGCAAAACTCATGCTTTAGATATTGTGTAGAGCACATTAATTATATGTTTTTTTTAAAAGTCCTTGTTTAAAAATTCTGATCTGCTACTAATCACCTAAATGATTTTAGGCAAGTGACTTTTCTGAGTTTCCATTTCATTGCATATAAGATAGGATATAATGGCACTTATTTCTAACAGATATGAAAATGAGATAATGGAAAGATACATAATATGATGCCTATACATTGTATGTGCTCAAATTATTTAATCCCTATATAATCCTAAATATTTTTGTGGTTTTGCATATTTTCACATAATTATTGATAATTTTCTTTTAGCTTTTAATGGTTGGCATAATAATGAAAACATTGTCACAACAGGTAAGCAATGACATTGGCATTTGTCTTTTTGCCTCATAAAATAAATGAAATGCCTATTAAAAGAAAAACAGCAGAATAAAAAAATAGGAAAGACTGTAAAACTCTCAGATTAGAGGGGCCTAAGGAGAAAAAAACTGAAATAATACAATATGGAATTATACATTGAATCCTTGAACAGAAACAAAATACAATGTGGGATCTTTGTTTCCTTAAAAGAATGCTAAGGAGAAAATGAAAGAAAATAAAATAACCTCTGTAGCTTAGTTAGTAGTTTTGACTCATATTAATTTTCTGGTTTTGATAAATGTACTATGATTATATAAGGTGTTAAGATTAATGGAAGGGGATGAACGTATATAACAATATTCTGTACTTTCAAAAACTTTTATCTGAGACTAAAACTAGTTTAAAATAAAGTATTTTAAGATGTATTAGCAAAAAAAAAAAAAAAACTAAAAAATCCATAGCTTTAAAGGAAAGTTATTTTAGAATGTAAACTATGTTTGTTAAAAGAACATGGCTCAGGGTATTTCTAAACATTGACCTCACTCTAAGATCTGTTTACTGTATCAATATTGTGCAGACATTTTATAATGCATTTCTAAAATGTGTTGAAAAAGTAACTGCTGTGCTCCTCTTAATATATAACTACTTTGACTTACATAGTATATACACAGGTACACATGCATTTTATGGGCAGTTCCATGGCTACTATGAATTATTATGGTTATAATTTGAGCCAAAGTCTAAAATAAACAATCTGGAGTCTTATAAGATCTGTGAACTCTGAGAATTATTTCACCTCACAAAATTATTTGTAGGGTGACAAGCCAGAACTTTATTTTAAAAAAATTGAAGACCATGTAATTTCTGTGTACCTAAATATAATTTTAAGCTTTACTAAATGCATAGACATCTAAGTAAGTGAGATATGTTAGATTTCTTGCTAAGTAGAAATGTTGAGCAATTGTAAGATCTTAGTATCTGTTTTTACATCACCTTTGTGTTTGCATTCGTGTTTACCTGTGTGTGTGTGTGTGTGTCTGTGTCTATATGTAGTTATGCTATAAATCAGCATGAGAAAATGCTGCAACCACTTTTTGGGCTGTGTCTCCCCCAAGAGGCCCACAGAGAGGAATTTGTGTGAACATTTTTTCTGGTAATTTTTTGTTAGAATGATGAGTACAGATAGACATAGTGTTTATAGGTTTTTAGAGATTAATAATATCATTAGTCTGGTGATAGAGATGCATCCAAATTACTTGGATTTTCTTGAAGAAAAATAATTAAATAAATGAACAAAAATTACTAGGGCTTTGTATATAACCTGTGATTTTGAGGATGATTGAAGTTTAATCTTAATTAATTTCAGAGTATATTCTTCCATGATTCCTGATTTTGCATTTTTGACAGCTTTTCTATTAACCTTAAGGTAAAGCTATCCTAAAATCTAAGACAAGATATATGGAACTTGCTCACTTAACAGTTTTTGGGGTAAATTGTTTTGGAAACAAACATTTCTAGAGTCATAGTATGCTAATATCAAATGTTGTTTTAAGTTGATTACTTTTCATACAATTTCAATTTCCTTATGATGTAGCCAGAAAAGTAAGTATTTTCAACAGATCCATCTCTCTAATCACTACTATCATTTAATGGTTTCTTTGTGAAAGAAAATTTTTCCTTAAAAACACCGTGATGTATGAAGTTTGGGTTATAATGTATTCTGCATTTAGCAACAATTGTATGAGTGTTTTAGCCCAAGAGTCTTTGTCATGTATTGAATCTTGACTCATTTCATGACATAACTTGACTTTACTTGTTATCATTTCTCTTATCACTGCTCCCTCAAACCTCCTGAATACTGAGCAAAGAAGCCAGCCCATCATATCTGCCACTTTAGAACTTACGCATTTCAAAAGCAGCACTGAAAAAACAGCAAATCAGGTAGTACTTTCAATTTTGCACTGAGCAAATTACTTTTTAGAGGGGGACCAGATAGCTCCTAGGATAGGTAATTGGATGCAGAACCTCTAACCTCCAGGTCGGCCTTTGCACCTAGCCTGGGTTAGTGGTGACAGAAAGCCATTAGCCTCTGATTGCTGTTTGCTGACCTGTGTGAAATGAGTTGATAGCTCCCATTCAGTTTCTAGTGGACAAGTGCATGGATCACATTTGGCATCCTTGTTGGTAGTTCCAGAAAAATAGAGATGGATTGAGTAGGCTTTCAGGTTAAACTACTGACCCACCAGATTAGGACTTACTTTCTTTGGAGGGGAATTTTGCTCTTTCCTGGCCCACACTTCATGCTTACTTGTTAGGTACTAATGAAGCATTTAACGTGCTAAGGAGTAGAATCCACTACTTTTAATACACTCGAATTTTTCCTAAGACTGTGAATTGAACACTTGATATTATTGTCAAGAGTTGGTTTCTTATTGCTGGATGAATACTTTGGAATCAACATAAAATTTTGTAACTGTTAATAAAATAATTTAATAATCAACAAATATATAATAAAATGAGAAAAATTGTTTTATTTTAAAAATTACTATTAAGTATACAATTATTTATTTTCACCAGCCACTATACTTTGAACAGTATCTTTCCTTCAGAGAGAGGATTTACAAGTCCAATTTATTACCTTGATTCATGTTTTGGCCTCAGCTGGAATAATTTCTCCTTTCTATGGCTTCAGGCTCCATACTCTTATACCAGTCCCTAATTAAAGTTCAATTTTCATAATAAATCCATCCAAGAACACTCCAATCATTCAAATTTTATTGCCTGTTTGCTGTCTAAATCACACAATTGAGCAATTCATCATAGTTTCTCTAATCTTGTTTTCTTACGCACCATATTCCATATTATTTCTATTTTCCCTAATAGACTATAAGCACATTGAAAGCAGGAATACTTTGCTTTATTTATTTGGTATTTCCTAGATTATCTGTCTGAGTAGAACTCCCATAATGTAGGCATTAGCCTTGTCGGATAAAATGTTACGTCATTTTCCTAGAGCATTTGTTTCCCACATAATCATGGAAATCTGTAAGCATTGTGACCTTTATTGATGTCACTTTTCCTTTAAATAGATAGATATAAGCATTATCCTAAGGGATGTAAAAAGTCAGAGAGACAACATACACCAGAAGATCATACTTCTGTATTTTTATTCACAGAAAATAAACTGAGGCAATTGATAAACTAATAATCTCCC
Organism: Mandrillus leucophaeus; assembly: GCF_000951045.1. Taxonomy (NCBI): domain Eukaryota; kingdom Metazoa; phylum Chordata; class Mammalia; order Primates; family Cercopithecidae; genus Mandrillus; species Mandrillus leucophaeus. The sequence goes on along the minus strand of NW_012110874.1, from coordinate 282,292 downwards.
TGGATGCCACTTGCTTCATTTATAAAACAGATATAAAGCGGCTGGGAGCAGTGGCTCACGCTTGTAATCCCAGCACTTTGGGAGACTGAGGCAGGTGAATCACCTGAGGTCTGGGGTTCGAGACCAGGCTGGTCAACCTGGTGAATCACCCAAGGTCAGCAGTTCGAGACCAGTCCAGTCAACATGGTGAAACCCCATCTCTACTAAAAGTACCAAAATTATCTGGGCTTGTTGGCGGGGCCTGTAATCCCAGCTATTCAGGAGGCTGAGATAGGAGAATCACTTGAACTTGGGAGGCGGAGGTTGCAATGAGCCAAGAGCGCGCCATTGCACTCCAGCCTGGGCAACAAGAGTGAAACTCCATCTCAAAAAAATAATAACAATAAATAATACAGATAAAGCTTAAGTATTGCTTGTGAAACTACATGGTTATGAGAAAACAAATAAGTGAGAACAGGTTGCGGGGAAGAAAACCTTGCAAATAGTTAAGTGATATATATTTCAGAATTTTACTGAGTATTGTCTAAGTAATAAATATTTATTTACTTGATAATGCATCTGTTATGGGTTGAATTGTGTTCCCTCAAAACTTCATACGTTGAAGTCCTAACCCAAAATACCTCAGAATGTGACCTTACTTGGAATCAAGCTGTTGAAGGTTTAATTAGTTAAGATTAGATGAGGTCGGACTGGAAGAGGGTGGGCCCTTAATTCAATATGACTGATATTCTCATAAAATGATGAAACTTGGACATAGGCACATACACAGGGAGAATGTGAAGATGAAGTCAAAGATTAGGGTAATGCTTCTACAAGCCAAGGAATGCCAAATATTGCCAGAAAACCATCAAAAGTTAGGTGACAGACATGGAACAAATTCTTCCTCACAGCCGGTAAAAGAAACCAGTGCTGCCAACACCTTGATTTTAGACTTCTTTTTTTTTTTTTTTTTTGAGACGGAGTCTCGCTCTGTCGCCCAGGCTGGAGTGCAGTGGCGGGATCTCAGCTCACTACAAGCTCTGCCTCCCGGGTTCCCGCCATTCTCCTGCCTCAGCCTCCCGAGTAGCTGGGACTACAGGCGGCGCCACCTTGCCCGGCTAGTTTTTTGTATTTTTTAGTAGAGACGGGGTTTCACCGTGTTAGCCAGGATGGTCTTGATCTCCTGACCTCGTGATCCGCCCGTCTCGGCCTCCCAAAGTGCTGGGATTACAGGCTTGAGCCACCGCGCCCGGCCGATTTTAGACTTCTGACCTCCAGAACGGTGAAATAATAACTAGCTGTTGTTTACACCTCTCAGTAACGCGTTGTTATGGCAGCCCTACAATCTAGTCAGCATTTTACATGAAATGAGTTATTTGTAAATAAACAGAATAACTACCAAGGAAAAGGAATGCTGCTTTTGTAAAACTTTATGTTTCAAAGGACACTATGAAGAAAATGAAAAGAAAAACTACCAAAGGAAAGAACATATTTCCAAATCATATATCTGATAAAAGACTTGTATCTAGAAACTCATGAAATAAAAGACAAATTTCCCAATTACAAAATGGGCAATGGATCTAAATAGGCGTTTCTTCCAGGGAGATATACAAATAGCGAGTAACTATGTGAAAAGATACTCAGTATCATTAACCCACTGGAAAATGTGACTATAACCACAATGAGATACTGCCTCACACCCACTAAGATGGCGAGACTTAAAAACGACAACTATAACAAGGAGAGTGTATGAAGAAGTCAGAACACATGTACACCATTGGTGGAAATGAAAATAGTGTAGCCAAACAGTGTAGCAGTTCCTCAAATGATTCAACATAGAGTTACTATATGTTTTGGGGGATGTACCAAATACAAATGAAAACATATGCATTTTGTTTTTTGGGATATACTAAATAAAAATGAAAACATACGTCCAAACAAAAACTTGTTCATGGATGTGTATAGCAGTATTATAAACAATCCCAAAACCCATCAACTGATAAATAAAATGGGATATATTCATGAAATGGAAACTTACCCAACCATAAAAAAGAATTTAAGTACTGATATACGCTATAACATGGATGGTACTTGAAAACATTATGCTTACAAAGAAACACATATTAGCTCACTTATAAGCAATGTCCAGAATAAACAAATATATAGAGGCAGAAACTAGATTGGAGGATGCTTAGGCTTTGAGGAGTGGAGTATACGGGAGTGATAGCTAAAGAGTACATATAATGTTTCTACTGAGATAATGTAAAATAGATTTAATGATGTAATGATGGTTGCACTTACTGTAAATACAATAAAAATTAAACCGTATAGTTAAAATATAATAACAAAAAGTTATTTAAAAAGGAAATACTCAAATACATTAGTTTTCCCATTTACCTGATTAATGGTGTGAGTTAAACCTCACCTATTTTTCTGGCTTTTTTTCTCTGAATTTCTCCCATTTTGCTCAGTTTATATTGCCAATTCAATTTAGGGTTTCAATTAGGGTTAATATAAAACTTTTGTGTAGTAGACAAACACAAGGTTGTAGTTAACCTTTATGGAGTACATGATTCCTAAATGCTATACATTTCCTATAAATGCTATACAATTCCTCAATTCTGTATATCAGAATTGAATAAATTCTGATGAAATATATATTCATACATATTCTATATATATTCAGATTGAATAAATATATATTGAACATATATACATATAGAGAGAGAGAGACAGAGAAAGAACCATCTGAAATTTAAAAATAATTTTAGAATTTTTAAATTGATTAGGGAAAGTTTATTTTCCAGATGACCCACAAGAGAAAATATACAGAAAAAGAAACAAGAAAAATTGGTTAAAAAAAAAGTTTAAAACCTATGAAATAGGACTTAACTATATAGCAAACTTTTTATAAAGCTTTAGCTATGAGAACCAAGTGGTTTTGGTAGAGGAATACAGCAGTGGATAAACAGAAAAAAAAGAAATAATCAAAAAAGGAAACTAATTTTCATATAGCGATTTAGAATATGAAGAAGATGGCATTTCAACCTCACGTAGAAATGAGTTAACAGAAATTATGTTGTGAAAATTGGAAAAATAAGTTAGAGTTCACAAAAAGTGTTTTTACTTAAAAAGCATATATGAACTGAAAATTTGATTAAAGGGTCTAAAGGTAAAAAAAGCAACTAAACGACAATATTGGATAATATTATTATTATTAACTTGGTGACTTAAGTAAGACACAAAACTGAGAGTTTTTTTTTCCAGGTAACTAATGGTTTCTAGACTGAGCCATGAGAATGATTCCTAAATCCAATCTCCAGACTAGAGTCCAGCTCATGTATGATCAAGAAAAATTTATCAAACCCAGGCAACTTGCAGACCTATAATCAAGAAAAGGTAGTAACTTTTGTAAGCCACAGAAATTCAGGGCTTTTTTACCCTTTTTTATTACAATAGAAACCTGCTACAATACATATGTACAAAATATTTAAAAATATATATGCAACACATACGAACAAAATATTTAAAATAATATATACAACAAAGCTCCTACAAATCAACAGCAAAAAATAACTGTATAAAAAACCTGGCTAAATGTAAAGAAAATATTCAATTTTTCTGTAATATTTGAATATGTTTATGTTACCCCCACTTGTTTAATGCTTTGGCAAATTTCATAAAAATAAATGTGCAAATTGGGCAGAAATGGGTATTCTAAAACAGTGCTGTGAAATGTTAAATTATGTGAGCTTTTGAGAATATAAATTAATATATGCTATCAAAGTATCAAATATGCATATTATTTGACCCAGCAATTTATCCCCAGGAATCTAGAGCTCAGGATTATATGCATTTATATCCAAATATATATTCAAAGATATCCTTTGCAATGCTGATTTTACTAAGACAAAAAGAGGAAGGGAAAGGTTTATACATGGAATGAGATATGAGTTGTCTTTTGAGGAACTGCATGGAAAATTTCTTAGAGATGTTATGTTGTTTCTAGCTGTGGTGGCTATGCCTATAATCCCAACGCTTTGGGATGCCAAGGTGGGTGAATCACCTGAGGTCAGGAGTTCGAGATCAGCCTGACCTACATGGTGAAATCCAGTCTCTACTAAAAAAAAAAAAAATTAGCCATGCGTTGTGGCATGCGACTGTAGTCCCAGCTACTCGGGAGACTGAGACAGTAGAATCAGTTCTACTAGAATCAGTTCTAGAATTGCTTGAACCCAGGAAGCGGAGGTTGCAGTGAGCCAAGATTGTGCCACTGCACTCCAGCCTGGGCGACCGAGCGAGACTCTGTCTCAAAAAAAAAAAAAAAACTTGTGAGGAAAAAATTACATAACAATATATCTACTATGACTTCTCTACTATGATTTATATTAAGAAGTAACTATATGAATATAAAATGTTAGAGAAAAGTTAGAAAGTTATATTAAAAACAGTTAACAGTGTTTACCTGAGAGAAGCGAAGGAAAGTAGAGGATATGGAATATTGAAACAGAAATCATAAATTTGTACTCTATATTTTTAGGGTGATTATTTTTTTCTTCCTGAAAACATAAAGGAAATATTAAAAATTTAAGTTATTAAAAATGTAAGTTAGAAAAAAGTAAAAATAGGAGGGAATATTCTCCTCCTTGTTCCTAAATAGGAAAATCATTACTTCATAGTCTCATTAAAGTGATATTTAACATATTGATTTCATGACAGCATTAGAATGAAAATATTGAAACTTATTAGAAGCTGGCAAATTTTAATTCATGTGGGATTTATTAAACATATTTAAAGCCGAACAATTCCAAATATAGAAGTCATCAATCTGAAGTGTAAGACTGTAGATCATTTGTTTAAGGAAATCAGTCATGGTGTTACAAAGACAATCTAAGTAGCATTTTTACTGTGGAAATTTCATTCCAGAAAGTTCTATGGGTAGCTCTGGAATAAAGAGTCATTATAACTTTTTGGTAATCCTGTCACTTGATTGACTGTAAAATTAATCACACAATGGTGGACATATCTTCTTAAATGCCATCTGTTTTTTGGTTTCAAGAAAGAGGCTAGAAAATAGAAACCAGGTACAATTTTCTGGTTTGTTTCATACAACACTACTATGAAATTTCTCTAGAAAGTGGAAGTTACATTAGACTGTTGCAGATATTTTTCTCACATTACATATTAAAATTTACTGCGGATTCCCTCACAGTTTTCAAAGATTATCTTTTTTGTCATCATTTTTCATAATGTGCTCCTGATCATAAAATCTTGGTACTCCTATTAATGTCTCAAGAAGCTGCTAAATTGTGCCTCTAATTTATGCTTTCTGGAAAAAAAAGTATCTTGTATTATACTAGTGTTATTTAATGTCTATATTTCAAGATTATACTGGTTTTTATGAGTCATGTTTTATATCATGAATAGTTCATATATGGTTACTCTTCATTAAAGTTCATAATTTAAATTTATTTTTCAAAGATGTGAAACGTTTGTGATTCAAAATACATGATTGTTCTTGTGGCTTTATGCCTTGGTTTCTAAATTCATAGATTTTATGGCTCTATTTCCCCTGAGTGTCTGTATTATAGCTCCATCTCTATTAAGATGTATTTAAAAGAGGATATACTCACAAAAACAGAATGAGTAAATTGAGTAAATCTTTTTTTTTTTTTTTTTTTTTTTGAGACTGAGTCTAGCTCTGTCGCCAGGCTGGAGTACAGTGGATCTTGGTTCACTGCAACCTCCGCCTCCCGGGTTCAAGCGATTCTCCTGCCTCAGCCTCCCAGTTGGCTGGCACTACAGGTGCGTACCACCACGACCAGCTGATTTTTGTACTTTTAGTACAGATGGGTTACTGTTGGCCAGGATAGTCTCGATCTCTTGACCTCATGATCTGCCCACCTCAGCCTCCCAAAGTGCTGGGATTATAAGTGTGTACCACAGCACCCGGCCAGAATGAGTAAATTTTTTAACCCATCCTTTTCATTTTGACAATATATCTTCTCTGAAAATTATTTGGAAGATTACACAACTGCTTTTGTATTTTGAAGGAAATATCTGAACTTTGGAATATGTATAATTTTTTCTTATAGTTTGTGACTTACTATGTGTTAATTTTTGGACAAATATTATTTCTCAAGATCAATAATGAGTCTTTATGAAACAGAAATGCAGAGACTTTTACCAAGCTGTATAAGTTATCAATTATTCACACCTCATTATACCACTGGTATTCTTCTAACATAGAACATTTAACACTAATCCTCAGAGACTATTTCTTATAAGACTCTGTGTAAACTATCAATTTAATGCCTTCTAATAAATTTTATATTTCCAGATTATAATTGAATAATATATGACTTTTTATTTCACTCTGTCGGCCAGGCTGGAGTGCAGTGGCACGATCTCAGCTCACTGAAACCTCTGCCTCCCGGGCTCAAGCAATTCTCCTGCCTCAGTCTCCCAAAGTAGCTAGGATTACAGGCGTGTGCCACCACACCCAGCTAATTTTTGTATTTTTAGTAGAGATGGGGTTTCACCATGTTGGCCAGGCTGGTTTCAAACTCCTGACCTCAGATTATCCACCCACCTCAGCCTCCCAAAGTACTGGGATTACAGACGTGAGTCCCCATGCCTGGCCTGAATAGTAATGTTTTGTTTTCTTATACTACTTTTAAAATATGACTTATAATTATGCCTGGAATATAATTCATATAAAGATAATTTTGACTTTCTTGGTCCCTGGTTTATATGAATGGAGAGATTAATTTAAATAAAGTAAGTTGATATTGCTTTCAAATCTGTAATCTTGAGGAAGTAACTTTCTCTATGTGAACCACATCATCTATAAATGAATGAAATGAGCTAGGGAACATATACAGTCGGACCAGATTTGGTTATCCTATGAATACTAATAGCAGCTAAAATATTATTCAAGAATTTCATTTCCATCGAAATAACAATATGGCTCAAGTAACAAAAGAGTTACAGTGATCAGTGTCTAAAATATTTTCATTTCATAACATTTTATGTTGTCTTAACTTCTATTGCAATTGTATAATGTCGT
>NW_012110874.1:272700-274414 GCF_000951045.1 Mandrillus leucophaeus | reverse complement strand
ATGCATTTAATCACTTTAATAATCATTACTGGGTCATAAGGATAACTATGATGACTAATTCTTATTGAATTTTCAAAAAGTCGTTTTTAGTTATTGGTAGCAACATGTTGTTGCCCTCTCAATAATTATTCATTCTATTATTAAGGAAATATCTATACACATATGAGGGTATACTGTATTTACATATATGGACATATATATAATTTCATAAAAACAGTGATGTTTATCACGTTGAGTAAGAAACATTTGTCAAAGTCTAGGTATAATCCATTTTAATATTATACTTTAGGGAAAAGAAATAAGTTGTTTTATGCTAATTTGGCAGAGACAACAGAAGATAGAAAATAAAGCTTAAACAAAATAGTTTACATTGTGATAAGGTAGTTACAGAAACACTACTATCTATGCCAACTCATATTCTATTCCATCTAAAATTGGTATAGCCAAAGGGATTACATGTATTTATAAATGGAGGTAAGGAATGTGAAGAAGCATTTATCGGGCACTGAAACATACTAAATGCTTTACTTATTTATTTTAATTTTAACTTCAGTTCAACACAAACGACTGAAATTGTACTCATTTTAGAGTTCAGGAAAACTGGTCTCAGATCCATTAACTGTACTACTAAAGGCCATGTAACTACTTAAAACTTGTAGAAGATAGTGAGTCAACACAGATCTCTCTAATTCCTAATGAGATTCTCAGTGTGGTGTAGTTCTGCAGCTGAGATTGAATCAAGAGAGGTTTTTAAATAAATCTCAGACAATTACTCAAAACTAGGAAAAATACTCAGAGAATCTCTGAGGAGAGACAACCTTAACTTTAGACACATTGGAGCAAACTGCTTGAAATTGAAAACAAAAATTGAATGAAGGAGAGTATAAACATCAGTTGCTTTCTAGCCTCATCAAAGGTGATCCCTTAACTCATTTGTGATCTCCATGTTAATAATGCCTGAAATCGGCACCAACACTGTTTTCAAACGTTCACTTCTGGACACAGGATTGGATCTCACTTCTCAACCATCTTGAAGTCAGGGGCAGCAGAGTGACTTCCTGGAGCCAGTGAAATGTGACTTAACATGGCACGTACCATTTTTAAGTGAAACGTAAGAACTAGTGAGCATTTCCTCATGCTTGGCTCCCACCCCCTCCCCACCAGGGGTCTGACAGGTGGAGCCGTATGCTGTGAGATACACCACATGTCCTGTGGCTACAAGAAACCGTCCCAGGCTGCAGCCACTGGAGCCTCCAGAGCACAGCGGCTCATACTGGGTAATAGCTTCTTGCCATATGCCATTACCTACTGCAGGAACAAATATCAATGCAATAAAATCCTCCAGCCTCCTAAAAACGGACTGTGTCCAATGGCATATAGAAAAGAACAGTTTCCATTGCATTAATAGGACCATAATATTGTTATTTTATATAGTTTTAAACAAAATAAATTTTTGTTTTCTAATACTCACAGCGTTGACACGGGATGAGCGAAGGAACGTGCTGGGTAGAGATGGGCCGGTCGCTGGCTAGGGCTTCGCCCCAGGGCCTGTGCACACGGCTTGAGGTGAGCACAAGCGCTCCTGTTTTCATGCCCAAGTTTGCGTTTTCCAAGACCACCTGGCCTGCCGTGTCCCCTATCCTGTGCCTGTAAAAACCCCAAGACACTAGCAGGCAGGCACACAGCGGCTGGACGTCGAGGGGAACACATTGGC
>NW_012110874.1:233056-272030 GCF_000951045.1 Mandrillus leucophaeus | reverse complement strand
CTCCGTGGAGTCTGGCCTGGGAGGTTAGAGAAGAGCCTGACTGCTGGGCAGCCCCACTATGTGGGGGAACCACCTTCCCATTCCATTCCCCATCCACCTCGCTGAGTGCTACCACAACTCAATAAAAAACCTTGCACGCAATCTCCAAGCCCACGTGTGATCCAGTTTTTCCGTGCACTAAAGCAAGAACCTGGGATACAGAAAGGCCTCTGTCCTTGTGCTAAGGCAGAGAGTCTAATTGAGCTGATTAACACGAGCCACCCGCGGACAGCTAAGCTGAAAAAGCACCCTGTAACACACACCTACGGGGGCCTCAGGAGGTGTAGACGTTGACCCTGAGAAGCTGCGTGGTCCCCATGACTTGCCTGTCTGCCTGCTCCCGCTAAGGGTCTTGACCAGTGGGGCACTGAAGAAGTGAGCCACGCCCGCATCCTGCGCCCTGCAAGGTGGGTAAGAGAACTTTTCCTGTTTTACCACCAAGACCAGTAGCTTTACTTCCTTGAATTCAAATATGAACCAAATTGTGTCTAGTTTGGGGAATAGCTAAGGATTGGGTATTGTCACTTCCTTCTTCTTCTAGAATGGGTTTGTTGTTGTTGTTGTTGTTGAGACGCTTATACCTCCCTGTATATAAATTGTTTTTAATCTTGTCCTACCAGTTCATCAGACATTATCATATAACTTTGAATCCCAACAATTAACATGGCCTATGTATTTCTCAGGAGCTACCTAATTTTGAATGTAAATAAGTTTTTGCTAGGTCTATTCTACCAGATATTCAGAAATTTACAGAAAAGTGAAAACATTTGCATTAGATTCACACCACGTACACGTCTCTGTTATGGCTGACACTGATTTGTTTTCCAGACGTGTATTATCTTCAGTGGGTACTGTTTCACCAGCTCCGTTATCTAGTTTTCTTGTTGCTAACTTCTCTTTTGTGTTCTTTGTTGTTTATCATCCATAGGATGAAAACCAACCATCACAGTATTTAAATTGTTTTCAACCTTGCTTCCCACAGCACCCCAAAACCAATTATCTGTTTCTTAAAAATTAAAACTCCTGTAATTGTCTAAACCAGTCATGTCCTGCCAGGTGTGCACACATACATGGCTTGCAACACAAATTCCTTCTCCTATTCTCAGTGTGAACCTCAGTGTTTCATGTGCTGTTCTCCTACATATCCTCTATTCTCTAATTTCAAATATAACTTTCTCTTTAAAAATTCCTTAGTGCTCCCAGGCAGCATTAATCACTTCTTATTCTGTGCTTCTTTACATTCACATACATAATATGATTATTATTATTTGTTTGAATGGCTATGTCAATGAATAAAATCTGAGCTGCTTATTGACATGAACCATGTCTTTTTTATTATTGTAGCCCGGATTTTATTGTGAGTGCATCATAAATGCATACTATATTTCTGTTTAATAAATATTAAGGATTTTCTAATTAGGAAAGCTGCTATGAAATATTTTGTTTCTTATCTCCAGGACCTGCCTTAAGTAAAGATAAGTAGTATTAAAAGATTGTATACAGCGTCATGCCCCTTATCGAACCAAATTTTTTCTTCATAAATAATATTTCCACCTCCACCCCTTCCTTTATAAGGCACTTACTTAAGAATTTTCTATACAATATTCTTTCCTTAACATAGGCCACTGCTCTTTAGAAGGTATGAGATAAACTTAGGTAGAGATTAAATATGTAATGTTCAGATAACAGAAGAAAACTATGCTGACAGAATATAGGACATGACTGAGTCGGTTGATGGTTGCTTTTGTTAAGAAAAAGTGAGCCTTACTCAAAGCTCCTGAAATTACATCGTGTAATGTAAACTCATTAGCTTGCTTATGTTCCAAAATGTTTAAACAATTTCTATATTGCCTTTACAAATTGTTTGTTATAAAGGTTGAGTATTGCCATAGATTTTTTCTATTATCTTATTTGGCTGAATATGAAAAATGACGCCAAAAGCAAAATATAGGGAAAGGATGCCAAGAACAATTATTATTTGTAGAGAGTTCTTTTTTGGGAAACATTCCTATATACCTCCAACAATGGAGAACACCCAGAGTTAACTGCATGACTAAATATTCTCTTGCGTTGAGTTTAGTGATATGCAGTGAGGTCTAGAGCTTGAAATAAATTATATTTGAAACAACAGGCAGAGAAATTACATGTGTTAGAGAATATATAGCGTTAGAGAGAGTTTGATATACAGAAAGCAAGTGACATTTTAATGAGCTAAGTTTATGAATTTATCTTTCTGCACAGGGACAGTACAAATGCTTTTTGATTTGTACTTTTTTGTCCCAATGTCACATCTGCAACTACACGCAGCTAAAAGACACTGCCTTTGCAGCTAGGTTTCATTGTTACAGGCAATGAAATGAAAGGCTTTCCAGAACAGCCTGTTAGTGCCCTCTGTTGATGTTTTCAAATTTTCAGATCACTTCAGGAGAAGAAGCCAGCATGATTTTTTTTTAATGCCTCTGAAATAATTTTCTTCAGAGGTAATGGGAATGAAGTTTTACTGTTTTCATGATGAACTTTTTCACCCCTTAAAAAGTGGATACGTGCAAAGGTGTTAGTTACTATCACACCGACTTTCCCCTCATCAGCTGTAGTTTTCCTTGTCTGGATGCACTTTATAAAAATAAAAAAGACACAGGAAGTTAACAAAACTACAAACTCATTATGAAATTTCACAGATTAGTGTGCAAACAATAGGTTGTTGAATAAATAGCTGGGTAAATTCTAGTCAGTGTTTGCAGCCTGCAGAATAATCAAAGGCTACCTACATCTTTCAAAGTGATACTTTGAAATTATTTTATCATATGTGGAAAGAAGTTATGCTGTACACTTTATTCTGATATCACGTTGATCATTACTCATTTTGGCTTTTTATTTTCTCCAGGTTGCATGCTTTGAAAAATCCAGGTCTGAAATATTTATTTAGCATTTCATTGATTGTTTTAAATGGGTGTGCCTATTTAGTCTACAATTAGGTATGTAAATAGGGTTGAATCAGTTTTTAAGGACAAACCTTGCAGATAAAAGGCCTGTTGATTTTCATATAATGAACTAACATAGTCTGTGCAAAATTGCTTATTTTATATGCATTTTATTCTTTACTTTCCCCAATCGTTTTTTTTTCTTTTTAAATTTCTCTACTGTTTTATCCCAGTTGGCAGCTCTTAAACATTTTAATGATAATGTGGAGATAATGCAGTTTAGCTGTATTAAGAACTTTGCCTTTATTTAGGTGATAAACATTCTTTCTTATAATGCGGTGAGGCAAATTGAGATGGTGAACAGGAGTAAGGACAGAATAGGTACATTTCTAATGTTTAATGAGTCATCTCTTCTTTTTAGTCCTTATTACATTTGAAGTGCCTACTCAGAGCACTAGAAATATTCATTTTAAACATGCCAAAACAAAAACCACAACTAAGAGCCAAATACAAATTATCTGAAGTTTTTCTTTTTATTTATGTATGAGATTACAAAGATAGCTCTTTCACTATATTTACTGGTGTAAGAATGTAAAATTTTAACTCTGATTTTCCAGATTATTTTATAAATAGTTATGAATCTAGTCATTTATTTGGTCAAAATATCTGTAGGTTGTACTCTGTATTTTACTCAGAGATTCTTTAATTATTTTTACTCTCAAAATAGTTGTTTTTTTAACAGTACTGGCTGCTAATTTGACTGCAAATTCTATGTATGTGACTCTAGGTATGTTTTTACCAAAATAATTTGTCCAGTACCCCAACCTTTATATTTTATTTATAATTTATTAATTTATAATTAAGTAACATAATTTATTATAACATTAATAATTTATAATTAAATTAATAATTAATAATTTATTTATTTATACTTTTTCTTCTGTCTCTGGGAGAAATAATTCTGATGCAGAAAAAGAAGTATGGAGATATATATATGTGAAATATATATTTCGTTTTATTGCTCTTAATGAATTTTAAATACTTTTAAAATTATGTCCAAAACTGAGTAGCATCTGATGTAATTTTTAGCCAAATAATATTGCACCTGTCAATGGAAAGCAAAATTTTGTCTCCTGGAAGGCTCTAGTGTTTTTATTTTAGTTTAGTTTATCTAAAAAATGGCCTCTGAAATGCATTTGAATCTGGTATTTTGAAAATTTACCTGACCTGCACTACACATGAACTTCATAATTCCAAATGAAAACATCTGTAAATGAGTAAGAGCACTTGGAACGTAGTACAGTGTTAGATGGAGTGGTGAGGTATTCAGAAGCTTTACCGTAGTGATTCAGTAAAATTACTACTACTACTACTAGTACTATATACAAACACACACACACACACACTCACAAAGAGAGATCTTATTCTAATCTACCTAAGTCTTCTCAACTTCAGCCTCTCACTTTCACAATGGTGAAGGAAAAAGGAGAGATGAGAAAATTAGATGAAAATTAAATGTTTCTTATGTTCCGTGTTACGTAATCATTCAAAAATATCCTAAATTATAACTGTGCATGTTAAAATATACTGTAGATACAGGAAAAGATAGTAAGATAAGCGCAACAGTGTATTAATGCCAGAAACTATATATTCTTATATAGTTGAGACCACAAATAGAGTTGAAATTTCAAATTAATCAGGAAAGAATAATAAAATTTATTTGAGTGAGAAACAAAACAGAATTGAATATGTTGTTTTTGAATGCAGATGAAATGAGCTCCTGATTTTAACCAGTGAATCAAATTAAGTTGTCAAAGCATTAACACTTTATTATAACATATGAAACAGTAAAATTGCTTAAAGATTTATGGATAATTACTTACATAATTCTGAAATAATGACTTTTGTAAGCATGATTCCATATGTAAGCCCCATGAAAAATAATATGGCATATTTGATTATATGAATTTCAAAACTTTTGTACAGCACAAAAAGAGAGAAACATACGGTTAAAATATTTTCAAATATATATATGATAGGCAAATTACTGATATATTTCTTTAAAAAGATTTAATGAATAAAATATATAAAATTAACATTCTAAAAGAAAACTGAGCAAAATTGCACAATAAATAACACGGTGAAATATATGCTCTCACTAGCATTTGAAAATTAAAACCAATACTTAATTGTTTTGCCATTGAAAAACAAAAAACTAACGTTTTCTCTTACCAGTTTGGAGGAATGAACATTCTCATATATCCTTGTTTGGAATTGAAATCTGTACATAGAAAATCAGTGATGATGATAGTTACAGGAGACACAGATTACTAGGCAGATAGGGGTATGTCTCCAGTGAAACCCAACCTTCAGTCAAAGGCAGTTTAAAACCTGAAAACTAAGCTGCCAGTTCTGGGTGGAGTCCATGACCAGAGTGAGAACTTCCTCAATGCCTTTTAGCCAATCAAATGGTGCTTTTTCCAGTCCTGCCCATGGACCAATCAGCACACACTTCCCCATTCTGAGCCCATAAAAACTCTGGACTATGCAACACAAAAGCTATTCACTCATGGGCCCCCCTGTGTCACCCAGTAAAATTCTCCACCCTACTCATTCTTGGGTGCCCGCATACCTTATTCTTCTTGGTCAGGGCACAAGAACACAGAACTTGCGAAGCTGTGGTTAGCAAGACCAAACTAGAAGTAACATGCACCATTCACCAAGCTGCAGGTGGTGGCACCAAATTAGCTATAACATTTCTTGGGGGCTCAGACTTCAGGACTCGCCACACAAGAGCTGTAATATGCCTTAGGGCTCCACAGTTGCTGGCATCTTTGAGTTTTCAGGCACCAACATGTTCCCCTCTTCCAGATGCTGTCTCCAAGGTGGAAGCAGGTTGTGGCACACCCAGTTAAGCCAGGCTGAACACAGAACCTGCAGCAGGCGAGGGATTTGGGTCAAGGTACAACCAAGCACAGCCTGCTAGGCCAAGTGGGCAGAGTGAGCCTGGTGAGCCCAAATGAGACCCAGGCAGACATCATGGCACTTGCAGAGATTTCCAGCTGGCAAAATGGTACCAATGGACTCCTGTAATACTATCACCCTCCCTTTTGCTTGCAGAACAAAGGGAGAAAACAACAATGGATACTATTCCTTCCTGCTTGCCAAATTACAAAAGCCAAAACAATGATGTATTAGTAAATATTTAGTGTCTTTTTTTTTATTCTGATACTTTTTAAGTTCTGGGGTATATGTGCAGAATGTGCAGGTTTGTTACATAGGTATACATGTGCCATGGTGGTTTGCTGCACCCATCAACTCTTCATCTACATTAGGTATTTCTCCTAATGCTATCCCTTCACTGGTCCCCCACACCGCAACAGGCCCCAGAGTGTGATGCCTGCCCCTGTATCCATGTGTTCTTATTATTCACCTCCCTCTTATGAGTGATAACATGCAGTGTTTGGTTTTCTGTTTTTATGTTAATCTACTGAGAATGATGGTTTGCAGCTTCATCCATGTCCCTGCAAAGAACATGAACTCGTCCTTTTTTATGGCTGCATAGTATTCTGTGGTGTATATGTGCCACCTTTTCTTTATCCAGTCTATCATTGATGGACATTTGGGTTGGTTCCAAGTCTTTGCTATTATGAACAGTGCCACAATAAACATACATGTGCATGTGTCTTTATAGTAGCTTGCTTTATAATCCTTCGGGTACATACCCAGTAATGGGATTGCTGGGTCAAATGGTATTTCTGGTTCTAGATCCTTGAGGAATCACCACACTGTCTTCCACAATGGTTGAACTAATTTACACCCACCAATAGTGTAAAAGCATTGCTATTTCTCTGCAACCTCTCCAGCGTCTGTTGTTTCCTGACATTTTAATGATCACCATTCTAATTGTCATGAGATGGCATTTGCTTGTGGTTTTGATTTGCATTTCTCTAATGACCAGTGATGATGAGCTGTTTTTCATATGTTTGTTGACCACATAAAGGTCTTCTTTTGAGAAGTGTCTGTTCGTATCCTTCACCCATTTTTGAGGGGGTTGTTTGTTTTTTTCTTGTAAATTTGTTTAAGTTTTTTTGTAGATTCTGGATATTAGCCCTTTGTGAGACAGATAGATTGTAAAAATTTTCTCCCATTCTGTAGGTTACCTGTTCACTCTGATGGTAGTTTCTTTTGCTGTGCAGAAGCTCTTTAGTTTAATTAGATCACATTTGTCAGTTTTGGCTTTTGTTGCCATTGCTTTTGGTGTTTTAGTCATGAAGTCTTCGCCCATTCCTATGCCTGAATGGTATTGCCTAGGTTTTTTTTTTTATAATTCATAAAATTTTTTCGGGATTTCTGTAAGAAAATAATGAAGAATTTGTAAGAAATTATCCACGTATTTTTGTTTACATATTGCCACAACAGTGATTAATATGAAACAATTTAAACATTGATTACAAATAATTAATTTTTAAATATACATTTATCAGAACTATTCCACAAATTATATGTTAGAATATTGGGTAATCTGCAGAAATGCTTATTAAAGCTAGTCATTAAGCCAAAGGTACATGGTAATAGCACACTTTTTAATATATGAGTGTGTGTTTGTGTGTGTGTGTATATTTGTGTATGTACCCACACATAATTATACATACACATAAAATATTTTCAAATTACATATCAAAAGGTTCACAATATCTCTCACTGAGTTGATTTTTTAAGTGTTTCTTTGTTGATGTTTTTTAAATTTTGTAAACTTCTTTGAAAAATAGTACTGTTTTTAAAAAATATTTAATATCCATCCCGTTTGCTCTTGTTTTCCAGCAGTAGGTCCACCTTCTAGTACTTTAACATAGTAATCTATTCTATATGTGCTGACAAAAAGAATGACTTCATACAGAAAAAAATGGCAAAAAATTGATAATGTAATTTTTTAATTTAATGTTTATAAAGTAAACATTAAAGCATAGTAAGTTGAAAAGCACAAATAACTCTACAACATAATAATTTTGGCCATGAATTATGCAGAAAGTTTGTGTGATACAATGCAACATTAAGGATAATGATCTGTTTCTAAATCAAATACAGTTTATGTTATTTTTTTGCCCACATTGTTATTACAGTGAGAACTTTCCAGTGTTTTATAGCTATTAGAAAGAACATAAAGAGTCTCTGAACAAAAAATAAGGTTTTCTCTTAAGATTTATCACAGAATGACAATAAATCTTTTTTGTTTACCATTTCGAAGATATTTTATCTTTGCCAGTAGAACTGTTTGTTTTTTATTTTTCAAATAACTTTGCAATAAAGAATATGTATCATGAGGTCTATATCAGTAGTCTGGAAACTCTTTTGTCTGTGCATTCTTACCAGAAAAATTGTTATGGCAATACGTATAATATGCATACATCTGGTTTTTCCCTTCATTTGGTCATATTGAGTATCGTTTATGCCTGCTGATACATCTCAAACAGCATTCCGCCCTAGTGATGTTTATCTTATAGTAGATGTATATACAGCTGTCAATCTATATGTTAAATGTGAAAAAAGTTACTTTATTTAATACATGACACCATTATTCATCCGATAAAATAAAATGGTGACAGTTAGTAAATGTCACGTTTAATGAATTTCCTTCAAGTATGACCTCTCTATTGTTCTAATATTATCACTTTAAAAATGTCATACACAGAAGAAATGATGAAATTATAACCTTTCTGTGTAAGGCATCTTTCTAAAGAAAGCAATGTTAAGTTTTTAAAATAAACATCTAAATAAGAGTGAATAAATTCGTTTGGCTAAGACATGCACAACTGAAAGCAGAGATTGTTTTTCTTTAGTTTTAAATTTGACAAACTATTAAGATGGGTAAGAGTTTTCTCCTATGTTATAAATCATCTTGTGGTGAGGGTACTTGCAGATATATCTAAAGAGAAACCAATCGGGAAAATGTAAATTTAATTTATGGATACATAAAGTTTGTATGGGAATCCAGAACATGGTGAAATAGGCTTTATCTAACAGGAACAGCAGTCGATCTATAAGTATGAGTTACTTTCTTCTTGCCTGTTCTTCCCCATTGCTTTTTTTCCTTTATTTCAAATTCCCATTAGTGAATTTGTTAACTGATTTGAAACAAGTCATAAGTTACTAGCTAGCCTATAAAGGAACCAATTTTGGTTTATGCATTCAAGGGTTTTGGAGAGGTGAGCAGAATTTAGTTCTATGAAGGGTGAATGCCCACTAAAAAAGTTATGGCTATAAATTCTTTCAAAAATAGTATGAAGCAAAAGATACTTTAAAAATTTCTAATGTGGTTTGATGTGATATTTATTTATTATGACAGTAGTACCGACATATTCCTTTGTTATCTACCTTTTCTTTATCTTTCCTTCACTATCTACCACATTTTAAAAAGTGAATGAAGAAAAACTTCTTTCTACCAGTGCATTCTAGACAATTCTAGTAGGTTTAACCATATTAGACAATATATTTCCCCTGTAAAAACAGCAATTTCATATGACTTAGCCTAATACAATGAATCAATGTAATATTTTAGTAGACAGAGTGCTCTATTGGTATTCACTCATTTTTCTTATGAAGCTATAAAAGAACTCTTTAAAAAGTGGTGAGCTACTGACAACTTTTTTTTTTTTTTTTTTTTTTTTTTTGAGACAGGGTCTCACTCAGTCACCCAGGCTGAGTGGACCAATCATGGCTTACTGTAGCCTTGACCTTGAGGGCTTAAGCAATCTTGCCACCTCAGCCTGCCTAGTAGCTGGGACTACAGGTATGCGCCACCACACCCCAGTGATTTTTTATTTTTGTAAAGACGGGGGCCTCGTCATGTTGCCAAAGCTGGTCTTGAACACCTAGAGTCAGGTGCTCCTCCTGCCTTGGCCTCCCAAAATGTTGGGATTACAGATGTGAGCCATCATGCCTGGTCTGACAACTTTCCTTTTTGTAAAATGAAGAAGAATTGTTCCATGAATAATTAATGCCTCTTTATTCTGAATCTGTCTGCTGTTTCTCCACTTTTCAGAAACAGCAAATATATTCAGCTCCCGTCTGTCATCAACCATGTAAAATTATTTCAACAACTATCAGCAATTGAAGGTGAAACTGGCATGTCTGTTTGTTCCTCTCTTCATGGTGTCAAAGACTCTTAAAGCATGCATATAAAATGTGAAAGTAAATAAAACAATCAAAAATACTAACGTTCAAACATATAAAAATCATTGTTCTTACTATTCTTTTTTCCTCTGGACCTCTAATAGAAATAAAAGTTGGTGTCCATCAAATGTTAAGTGAATACATAAAAAATTTCGAAATTTTTATATTTGGTAAATCTTATATTTCTATATCTATACAAATAAACCTTATTTGATAAAAATATGAAATATTGATATGCTAAGTCAAAGATTCCAGTCAAAAAAACTATGTATTATAGTACTGCATTTCTATAAAACGTCTTGAATATGCTAATCTATAAAAAAGAAAGTAGGTTAGTGGTTGCTTGTGGCAGGACAGGAGGAGGATATGGGATAATAGCCAAATGGTATAGCATTTATTCTTGAAATGATGAAAATTTTCTAAAATTGACCATTGTGATGGATGTGTGAATATGCTAATCATTAAATTCTAATTAAGTGAATTGTATGTTTTGTGACTTATATCCCAATAATACTTTTTAAAAAATGAAGATTAGATTATATCACACTATTATCAAAAATGTTTGTAAGAAGCAATCATGTCTTCTCAGGAAGAGAGATTCCTTGAAAGTATGAGAACATGGTGGAGCTTATTTTCTCCTCCATGGTTACCTGCAGTGTGGTAGCTTCTGTTAGTGTTCCAAATATTAGCACTCCTCTCCCTACATAGTTCTTCATAGGCAAAGTGTAGTGCTTACCCTCGCTGATAGTGAGTTTTGTTTTGTGCTTTGGTTTGGCCAATGGTATGTGGGCAGAAGAGACAGCATATACCAGTTATGAGCCCAGGTATTACATATTTGTTTTACTTACTGGCTTGTTGTTCCCAAGTTCTGCAATGAGTAGATGCCCAAAGTAGCTTTAATTCCTTAAGTTTAGACCCAGAAGAAAATACATGAAGCTGACTCACAGCCTTAAACAAAGGTGAATTGAACCATAGCCAGAGGCAGAGCTTCTCCAGCCAATCTGTGTAATTGTTTATGCCACTGAGATTTTGTATATGTTTGTTGTTGTTGTTGTTACACAGCCATTGTTAACCTATATGCCCAGAGACAATGACCTTAATGGATTTTTCTCATGTTTGATCAAAGACTAAGAAGATGGTGTGAGATGTTCAAGAAATAGTGTAAATGTAGGACACTTTCTACACTGCACTGCTGTTGACTGATATTTTCTGATGCCATGATTAGAACTTCTCACATATTGGAGGCACTTGGTCTGTTACCTATACCTCATTTTATATTATTGATATTATAATGATTTATTCAGTAGTACGTTCTCAATGCAGGATCTAAACCTAGGAAATTGTCATAAGTTTTTCAAGGGTAAACTTGAAAAGAAGAGATTGCAGAGAAGAGATTGCCATTCTTTCTGAATATAAGAGGTACACTTTGAAAATTCTTTCAAGAAAGAGAGCCAAAAGTTTCCCTATCAGCAAAAGGATAGAATAAATAATTTAGTAATTTCTATGAAATAACATGTTAGCCTTAACTCCTAGGCCTTGAGATACTTGAGAGAGTCAAATACATACCTAAGGCATAGTCTTAGCCCAAGTATGAGAGTATGATATGATATCCTCTTGGTTAGAACCTTTAATGGCCTCCAGTCATGTTGAAAGAGAAGGAAAAAGGGAGCCCCTTTCCTTGACTATCAAAGTCCTGCAACACCTGGCCCCTGCCAGCTTTTCCTGCTTTATCACTAACCAACCATTTCTCCCATTTCCCATTATGCTTCAACCTAATTGTCTTTATTTGTATTCCTCAAAAATTAGCAAGCTTTTTCTCACCTCCAGGATGTCATCCTTATTGTTCTGTTTGTCCCAATTGATCTTTCCCCCTCAGCTCTTCACATGGCTGGCTGATTCTTATTCTTTAAACCCAGTTCAAATATCATCTTCTAAGAGATGCCTTCCTTGCTACACCATCTAATGAGACCTTCTCCAATTGCATCCTGCATTTAAAAAAATTTCAGTTATTTTTATTTGATTAGTTTTGAGAGAGGGTCTCATCCTGTTGCCCAGCCTGGAAGGCAGTGGTACGTAGCTCACTGCAGCCTTAACCTCCTGAGCTCAAGTCATACTCACACCTCAGCCTCCCAGAGTGCTGAGATTACAGGCATGAGCCTCAGGCCTAGCCTACACCCTGCCTCTTACCTTGTCCATTCCCTACTAGTTTATAATAAGATAGGCAATTACTTTGTTTATTTTTAAACGTGCTTACTCCCTGTCTCCCTTATTAAAATACAATATAAGAAGAATGATTTTTCTTATTTATTAATAACCGATAGGTGGATATCATAAGATGGTGTACTTCAACTAAAAACTAAGAAATTAAGAATATATTTCTTTCAATGGGGCTCTCCTACATCCTTGAATTCCTCATTGATACACATGTTAAATTACAGTCAATGATTTATATATACACCGAGAGCAAGAACCACACTCTCAGCATATTAGCAGTCCGTGTAACAAGTCACCCCAGAATTTAGTGTCTGAGAACAACAAACATTTATCATGTCTGGGTTGCTGTGGGTCACTCTCACTCTCAGGCTGTCATTTGTAACCAAGCGTTCAAGCGAATGGTTAGTTTTCTCAGGACTGGGTTGGCATTGAATGATCTGCTTCCAAGCTCTCTCACGTGATCGTTCTCAGACTTCAGTTCTTCAAGGGCTCCTGGACCTCTTCACAGGGCTACGTGAAGCTCTCTATAGGGCTATTCACACATGGCGATTTGTTTTCCCCAGTCTGAGAAATGGGCCACAGAGAGAATGTGACAGAGGACTCTGACAGTGAGAACAGTCCTTGCCTTTTTTTTTTTTCATTCCACAGATTCAGATATACCACAGGTTAAATTATGTCTAAAACATATTTGTAATGCACAGTGAAATCACACCTACAGTTGATTACAGAGAGAGACAGAGAGAGAGAGAGCGTCTTTCTGTAGCCGAATCTCATTCTGACATTGTTTCACATTAGCCAAATTAGAAGCTAGTACTAGGTCCCTTGCACTAAAGGGAATGGTATTACAGAAAGACATCAAGATCAGGAGGCTGGGATCATCTTAGAAGCTGCCTTCCACAATCAAGAGTATTCTGGTAGTGGTTAGCATCTTACCCTGGATTAACGCTAAATTTCTTTCAGTGCTAGTATTTTACTATTAAATTTGTCATCACAGTACTTGGAACACCAAAAAGATACGGTGATTATTTGTGAGACACATTTTAAAAGCAACCCCTGCTCTAGTAGAGTCAATTGAATGCAGGAAGACTGAAGAATCCAAATATGCCAGTCACTTTCAGTTATATATTCATTCACTGAACAAATGCTGGCTATGTATCTACTATGCCAGGAACATGTTAAATTATGCAAATATACTGGAGAAGAAAAACGTGTCTGTACTCATGGAACTTAACTACAGTGGAGAATAACCATGTTATAACGACATTAATTAAATGTTTAACTGCATTTAAACTTTGCTGGATAATGTCAATAGAACACTTTTTTTTTTAACTCCACAGATTCCACTGTAATGCAGAGTGGAATCACAGGTATGCTTGGTTAACTTATAAGTAAGTGTTTAAGGCTTTCCTCAGCATTTACATTATAAAGACGTTATGCTGTATCATTATTTGTTGCGATGATAAACCAACAGCAAAACAAGCTGTGCTAGATAACATTGCCTTCATATTGGTTTGTGACTAAATATTTTTTGATGGACTGCAAATCTCAGTTCATGGATTAAAGGTATGGCAACATCAAATAGCTCTGAGGCTTACATAAAGCATCATCAAAATTCATAGTAAACAGCAGGAGAGACTACAGATATGTTGAAACTCATTGTCAAGAAAGTGTTGCCATTTTGCCTAAAATTGATAAGGCCTATATAACCAGATCAAGGTAAAGCTCTTTCCATCTCCTTAATATTTTTTTAAAGCTTACAATATGTGAGGAAGGGAAAAAAAAATCTTCAGACATGGAATTATGAATCACGGAGTTATTCAGCAGACGGCCTACATAGCTCTACATAGTTTGTTGACTTGTAACATATAACTTTGTAAATTTCAGAGTATGTTATTTCTTATCATCATTGCTTGGGCTGTCTTTTTTCCTGGCCAATTTTCCAGGAGTATTCCCAGAAGAATAGAATGAAACTAGCCTGCTTGAACTTTTTCTGTGATGTGTTTGACAGAAAACAACTTTTGTCTTTCAAAGGAAAGTAAACAATTGCTGAGGGATTGAACCTGTTTCTAGGCTCATTACTATGCATATTAAGGACTGAAAGAATGACCTAGGAAAACTTTCAATTGCTTGTATTTTTAATACAAGTTGCCTTCATTTTTTAAAAAGTTTAATGACTTGGGATTTCATTTACACCAAATAATGAGAGCCGGTGCAAGACTGCAAATTGTGTCTTGGGTGTTGCCATGCACTGCTGCACTTGATAGATAATTTATTCAGAGTCCTGGAAGAAAGCTTTTTAAAAATAACTGACATTGAGGATGCCAATAAACATTGATGCCATGAGTGTGCCAGCTGTGAAATCATTAGTAGGTGAAACACCCTACCGTGCAAACAGCTTCAAACTGATTTGAGGGATGTGTTTTAGCCAAAGGCATAAATGAATTCATGAATTCACCCTACTTACTGTTCTCTGTCTCAGTTCTGTCTTTTAACATTTTTATTTATTTATTTATTGTATTCATTTAGGTTGGTGGATATAGCATCTGAATAGACAGAGTGCTTTATTTTTTTCTTGATGAAAAGGGAATTGCTATTAAAGTCTGTTAGCCAAAAATTACCATAACAACTCTGCCCTTCCAATTAGCTGGTACACGAAAAGATTAGTTGAAATTTGGCCTGGAACTTTTTACGAAGACTAAGTAGGAAACCATGTATATATATTGGTATTAGTTTGTGTTTTGAGAAACATAGACACACATATTTTATTTCTGCTATAAATAATTAGGAGAAATAATTCGGTTGCTCTATATATCCACAAAGGACAAAAATAAGACCTATGGATACAGATTGAAATAACTCATTGTGAATAATGGAGAATTGTCTAATGATAGAGCTGGCTGAAGAGAGGGTTTTGTTTTGTTTTTTTGTTTGTTTGTTTTCCCATAGCTAGTAAGTTTCCTGTCCCTGAAATAAATAGATGCTGAATACCTACTTGGTAGCAATGGTGTACTGATAATGTCGGCTTCAAATAGCAGGAATATTCTGCCAGAAGAATTCAAAGGTAGTTTTCAGCCTTTTGGTTTCTATCATTTTTCTGCATAGAAAATTTCTTCAGGGTAATTCTAGCTTTATAATATGAGGAGAGGTACATTGAAATGTGACAGAGAAAAGTGCAACATAGAATTTCCAACACTGTAATTGGGAATTTTTAGTTTCCTCTCTTTAAATTAAAAGTCCTTTGGAACAAAAAACACTGGAAAAGCTGCTATGAATTTGGACCTTTTGGGTGATTTTTGCAATAATCATTCAACATCATCTTTATTTTTACTTAATTATGATATCTCTTCCTTCTCTTCTTTTGCATTTCTTTTCAAAAATATCCAAATAAGCAAATAAAAATTTTAAGATTATTTTTGTGGAACCACAATATCATCAGCTAAATGTAACCAATTTCACAATTCAGAGTATAATAATTAGCATTCTATTATATGGAATGCCTTCTTAAAACTTTTCTTAACAACAGATTACATTCATCTGATTTAACAAGTTGCAACATGTAGATTTGCTGAAATTTGACTATTTTGAGTCACAAATATGCCAACTTCATATATGTTATGTTGTAGTAACAAATAAGATATTAGTGGTATAAGACAGTTTTTTTCTTACGCAAAGACTGACAAAGAACATTGGGGTTTCTCTTGCAGGCTCTTGCACTTTTGCATTCTCCACGGCAGACCATTATTCTCAATAGCTATGGAAAAGGCAAGGTGTGGGTAGTAAAATAGCCCTTATATTACTCAGCTTAGAAATAGAACATGCTATTTCTCTTCATGGCTTAGCCAAAACTAGTGCCATTGTCTCATCAAAATTGCAAGTAAAGTCAGGAAATGCAGGCAAGGGAGCACCACAGTTTCATTTTTGTAGGACTAATATATGTCATACATTCCATGCTGGATACCGCTGCTATTGATGCTTTTTTCCTGATGGAACCTGGATTCCCTGATAAACACATTCATGGGTAGGTGCTATTATTATTGTCTTAGTGTTGCAGGTGGAGAGACTCAGGAGAGAGATAACCAAGGTGCTATATCTTATAAGTGATAGAGCCGGGATTCAACCCCAAACTGTCCAACAAACAGTAGTCTGCAATCCAACATGAATTTATTAAAAACCATGTTATGTTGTAGAGAGGAGAGTGTAGGGAGCTGCATGTAAAATGAGCTGGACTTAAGTCCTAGCTTTATCACCAATGACTCTAAAACTCATTAAGTATTCTTTCTACTACTTCTCTCATCTGTATAACTATTGAGGGATATTAGGTGATCTTTAATATTTTTCATCTTAAAAATCCTATAAATTTACTGCGCTAGGCTAGTAATTCTTTTTTTCTCTCCCAAATTGCACCTCCCTCCATAGAAATTTGAAAGGGTAGCTGATACCCAGAAAGTCTCTGGTTTGTAGGCTCTGAAGTCACAGTCTGTGCAACTGAATCTTGCCTGTGGTAGGCAGAATAACGGCCCCCCAAAGACGTCCACGTCTTAATTCCTGGAACCCGTGAATATGTTATATGGCAAAATGGCTTTGCATATGTTATTAAGGATCTTGAAATGAGGAGATTATCCTGGTTTATCCAGGTAAGCCCAACATAAGCACAAAGAACCTTATAAGAGAAAGAGGGAGGTAGAAGAGTCAGAGTCAGAGAAAATGTGATGATGTAATCAGTGGTAGGAGGAATGCAGAGTCAAGAGCTAAGGGATGGGGGCAGCTTCTGGAAGCTGCAAAAGCAAGTAAATGAATTATTTCCTTCAGCTTCCTCTGATCCATTTTAGATTTGAATCCTCCAACATTTTAAGATAAGACATTTGCATTGTTTTAAGCCATTAAGTTTGTGGTGACTTGTTATAGCTTCAATCCAAAACTTATTCAATGCCTAATATTATACTACCCCATGACTCATTCCAGGGCTCTCTTCTCTTTTCTGTCCATGTGCTTTCCCTTAGTGATAACATCAACTATCACAACTATCAATGCCACTTATATGAAGTTGAACACTTCTTCCAGCCCAGGCTTTCATGTCCAGCTTTCTAGTTTATACCTCGTCAATGCTGATACTCAAATTTGATTACACACGGCCAAAATACTCTTCTCCTCCTAGGACTCCTTGTCTCAGAAAATGAAACAGTTATCTTCTCAGTTGCTAAAGCCAGTTATTTAAGAATTATTCACAATTCTGCTTTTCCTACCATGCGCTATATAACTAAATTAGCAAGTTCTACAATGTTATCTCCAACATGTGTCCCCTCCTTTTTATTTTAATGGGCTCAGCCCTAATTATTTTTTACCTGAGCTTCCACAGTAGGCTTACTCACAGGTCTCCCTGATTCCACCCCTGCCCCAGTCTGATCCATTCCATATACAGTATTTTGAGTGATCTTTATTTTTTTTAATGTTATGCCAAATTGTGTCACAACTATGTTGAAAATTATCTAATGGCTCCACATCCCTCTAAAACAAACAAACAAAAAAAACATTGTTTTTTTCTAGCCATTTACCCTGGTATATTTGGACCTTTCCTAAGTACCAAATTATCTATTCTATTTAATATCACTTTGTTCTTAAACATCACACTAGAAACCCACTGGTCGTCTTTATGTTGTTCCTGGAGCCCTCTGAATTTATTCCTACTTAGGGTCTTGGTATTGCTCTTTCTCTATTGAAATGTCCTTTCTCCTTTTCTGAAGATGTAGCTTATTCTTTTCAGGTGTTATTTCTCAGCTTATCTACTGTTTTGTACTTGTATTTATTATCTCCATTTAGGTTCTTTGGCCATCTGAGGGCTACTCTACTCTCTTCACTGGTGCCTTTGGGACACCTCAGCAAGAACTTTGATTAGCTGCCTCTCTATTTCTTTAGACAAACATTTTCTCCATTCCCATGGTTGAGGATACACCAGTTCTGACAATAATGCTGGGCTTTTTCTTTTTATTTTTTTTCTGTTTGAGGTTTATTATTATTATTATTATTATTATTATTATTATACTTTAAGTTCTAGGGTACATGTGCGCAATGTGAAGGTTTGTTACATTTGTATACATGTGCCACGTTGGTGTGCTGCACCCATTAGCTGGTAATTTACATTAAGTATATCTCCTAATGCCATCCTCCCCAGTGCTGGGCTTTTTCTACCAACAAACAGCCCTTCCTCTTCTTCTCTGAGTTGTACTCTGCTTCTCCATGTGAAACATCATTCTGTCTAGGAATACTGCCTCCTTTAGGGATAGGAGATACAAATCGTGTACTTTCTAGTCCTCAGTATCCATATTGTCTCTCATAGATATTGCATTCTCTTGTTTTCCATCTTTCAAATACTAATCAGTATCTGGTATTTTCTTCTTTGTATATTGATTTGTCTGTCTCACTCTCACTCTGTCACAATAATGTAGGCTTCAGGAAGCAAGGACATTGTCTTGTTTAATGTTGTATTCTCTGTGACAGACATAGTGCCTAGCACATTAAATATTTCCTAAGTAAATGTATATGTTTGGTAATTGGTGACTAGGCTTCCCATAAATCCAGTTGTATCCAAATTTTACAACTGAAGTGGGGAGGGATGCCCTATTCAGTGAATGATGCTGGGTTAACTGGCTGTCCTATGCAGAAGAATGAACCTGGACCCCAACCTTTCACCATATAAAAAAATTAACTCAAAATGGAATAAAGATTTAAATATAAGACCTTAAACCATAAAAAAAATATCCTGCAAGAAAACTTGGGAAATACTATTCTGGACATAAACCTTGGAAAATAATTTATGACTAAGTCCTCAAAAGCAATTGCAACAAAAACTAAAGAGCTTCTGTACAGCAAAAGAAACTATCAACAGACTAAAAAAGACACCTTACAGAAGAGGAGAAAATATTCACAAAGTATGCATCTGACAAAGGTCTAGTATCCACAGTCTAAAAGGAATTTTAATAATTCAACAAGCAAAACACAAATAACCCCATTTAAAAGTGGGAAAAAGACAGGAACAGGCACTTCTCAAAAGAAGACATACAAGAGGACAACAAACATAAAAAAAAATGTTCAACATCACTAATCATCAGAGAAATGCAAATGAAAACTACAGTGAGATACCATCTCACTCTACTCAGAACAGCTCTTATTAAAAAGTCAAACAATTCTAGATGCTGGCAAGGCTGTAGGGAAAAGGCAACATTTGTGCACTGTTGGTGGGGATTTAAATTAGTTCAGCTACTGTAGAGGTAAGTTTGAAAATTTCTCAAGGAACCTAAAATAAAACTACCATTCAACCCAGCAATCCCATTACTGCCTATATTTCCAAAGGAAAATAAATTGTTCTACCAAAAAGACATTCATTGCAAAAAGACATTCATTGCAAAAAGACATGTTCATTGCAGCACTATGCACAATAGCAAGCACATGGAATTAACATAGGCACCCATCAACAGTGAGTTGGATAAAGAAAAGATATATTCACCTTTAGATGCTAGGCAGCCATAAAAAGAACCAAATCACATCTTTTGCACAAACATGAATGCAGCTGGAGACCATTATCCTAAGTGAATTAACACAGAAACAGAAAACCAAACACTGCGTGTTCTCATTTATAAGCAGGACTTCACCACTGGAAGCACATGAATATAAAGATGGCAACAATAGACACTGGGCACTACTTGGAACAAGTGCTAAAAAGCTACCTGTTGAGGACTATGCTCATTACCTGGGTGACAGGACCTTTCATACCCCAACCTCAATGTCATGCAATATACTTGTGTAACAAAGCTGCGTGTGTATCCCCTGAATCTAAAATAAAATTATTTTTTAAAAATAGGGAGTAAGTTCAAGGAATCTGTTGCACAGTGTGGCAACCATATTTAATGATGTTATATTGTATTCCTGAAAAATGCTAAGAGAGTGGATACTAAGTGTTCTCACCACAAAAATAACTGTATGAGGTAATACACATATTAGTTAGCTAAAGTTAACCATTCCACAATGTGTATATATACTTTAAAAAATCATGTTGTATACAGTAAATGCATACAATTTTATATATCAATTTAAATAATAATTTTTAATTAAAGGAAAAGAAGAATTATGCAACTGAAAGAGGATAAGCAAGTTGCTTTGTTCATGGGTATCCAACAACAAATTCTGGGGATAAAGGGTCCCATGGACTTTCTTAGTAATAATCAGTTTTCCAACCAAGCCTTATAGAACTTCATATAATCTTTAGAGAGAGGGAAGCTGCCTGGAGAAAATAAAAAAAAATCTTTATTATTTTTTTCTTTTTTGGGAGTGAGGGCCAATCTGTGTATCTGTGAAATGTACATGCAAATGATAATAACTTTGTGCTTAATTTGACATAAAAAAGGGATTAGGCATTCTTCTTGAGTCCAAGTTAAACAATCTGGTAAGGTGGGCACATTAATGGTTGCTTTGTTGGTAAATTTGGAGGAGTCATATGTGCAGTTAATTACAGTGTGATTGGTGAGGATTACACTGTGAGCAACAAGAAAATACAGATGGAAGTGAACAAGACAACCACACAACATGGCGTAAAGAAAGAGGTCTGACCACTCAGCTAAACTGCGCTGATGTGCTGACGTGTTGTAAAACTATATTTCACTCTGATTTGTACTTTTGCTTTCAATACCTTTGAATAGAGAGAATAATAATTTCTTTTCTTTGGTGTCATTGCTCTAATTTAGAAATGGTATTGTGTAGCATGATAACTTACATTGTGATATCTCAGATGCTTGAATAGAGAAATTGTTATTCTTATTAATTTTCTGCCTCTGTAGGATGCTTTTATGCTTCTTATGTAAATGATTGACTTGCATAATTACATGCATGTCTAAGCACTGCTTTTTGAGAGATGACATCAATGAATTTAAAGATTTTATTTCAGATTGTCTTTGAGAATTCTTTCAGATGCCTTCCTATGTATAATTAGCTATGCTTATGCTGAACAAAAGTGGGCCAAATTTATGCTAAGTATCATGATGCTATTTTTCTTTGACAATATATAGTGATATAAAGCATTTCTATGTCTGCTCTCTAGTTTTCCATCATAATTTTTCCTCTTCAGAAAGTCAATGCATTATTCTGTTCATCCATCAGTCTTTCCACCCACCTACTCACCCACCCATTTATTCAGTCAAACTTTTTGGAGAACTCCCTATATAACAGACATGGAGGTTTGCTCTGGTGATACCAATTAGGATGACATGATCTTGTCGTTGGAGAGGTCACAGGTTGTAGAGATGTGAAACAAACTAATGGATAATTTGAAGGTGATGTGATAATTGTTTTAATTATATAAAAAGCACTTTACATAGTTCCTTTTTCCTTAATGCTTGTAGAGTTTTATTAGAATTAAAAAATGAGGAGCCCTTAATGTTAGATGTTAATTACACATCTAGAAGACTAAAACATGTTAGATAATTTAAAGAAACCACAACGTTTGGCTTATGGTTATTAAAATGTGTATTAACATTTGTGAGCAAAAAATAGAAATGTATTATCTTGCTCAGTGCTCTTGTAAGAGCTCATAAGATATGCTTTACACTCTGCGACCATTATAATGAGAAAAAGTAAGGGAAGATTATTCTAAAGGAGGAAAAGAGATTGAAGAAATTTGATAGTAAAATGTATATTAAAAAGGAAATGCAACTGAATATAGATGAACTCTATCAGTAACAAGAAAATGATAGCTTTCCAGCTTAATTTACTTTGGCAAACACTTGCATGTATGCAATGGGAATATAATCTAAACACCTTATTAGAATATGTATCTCTTTGCTGCAGCTTGCTTTATCATATGCATAGATATATAATGCTCCCAGGAATAATTTATGGTTAAATGTGTTTTGTTAGCTGTTACCAAGAAAACCAAAGGGAGAAATACATATTCTACAGTACTTTGAATATAATTTATTTTTTAAAAATAATGTTCATATTTAGGAGACTCATTGATAATTTACATTACTTTCTATTAGAATTACATGTAATGAAAACAAATTAGGAAATATAAGGTAATTTAAAATTTTTAGTCTGTTTACCTTACTTGTATCATGTCATACTGGAAAGTAGTTAATAAAGTACCTATTCAAATTGAGAAATTGTGTGATTATGACCCTTAGTCACATTGAAAATATAGTTAAAATTATATTATGATCTTAAAAGGACCTAAAAATGGGGGGAAAAAAGATGAAAACAATTCTACCTTTTTACTTTTTAGGAGAGTTCATTTTAATTAAATAATGTAATTTTTCTGTTTTATACAAACTTTCTAGATTTTGATTTCTCGGTGCTTTAAAAATGCAGTGCTTATTTGATGTTAATACTCATGTGAAATTTAACTACACAGAAATATTGATTCACTTACCACAATAGAAACAACCTTTAAGATTATCCTACTGTTTTTCTTTTATTGCTTCTCTGCCACCCATCCCACCCAGTTCTTGTCAGAGTGGTAAGTTATCTATCAGTCTCTACTTACTTCTACAGTTAAGTGGAGACACTTATCTATGGATCAAATTCTTTAGCACTTGTTTGTTGACAGTCAATTTACATGCGTTTTAAATGCTAATAAGCATCTGCTTTCAGCAATTAGAGTTACCTTCTCAGTGACAGGGAGGGAAACAAAAGAAGTCCTTTGATAGGACATTTTGTCTAATATGCATAGTTCACTGCCTGGAACCATTTCAGTTTATGTTCATCTATAATTAGCATTATACAGTTTAAATTCTGCATACTGGAAAAATGTTACATAACAACAATAATTTAATTTTATAAATTGACTAAATTAGTCAAAACAGAGTCTCTCAAGTTATAGTCCGTACACAGTTTGGACATTATGGTATTAAAATACTTGAATTGGTATATAATTTATAGATTTATTTGATAATTTTTATGTTTGATTTGGCTTAATACTTGCATAAGAGTAGGTATATCTAATTATACTAGATAAACTAGCTATACCTAGTTTCAGATACCTAAATATTTACATTGCATTATTGTAAGAATAAAACATCCTGGGTGTTCATGGTAACTAACACCATGAACTAACACCATGGTAACTAATCTAACTATTTCAGGTTTTGGATTAAAAACCGTTTCAAACACTCAAAAAATTATTTTTTATATCAAAAACCATGTTCTCACTTATTTTTTTATTTTTAAATGTTAATCTGTTAATGTGTTTTTAACAAGAATAAACTACCTTAAAATCATGCACTTTTTAGAAATTTGGTTTCCGAAATGGTGTTTATTGGTAACTTTTTGGGAAAATGCTATTGTAAACATTTTGGTTATCTCTTGAACTATAAAAGCTACTCCCAAAACTTGAGGGTTTAAATAGTCATTTTATTTTTTCTCCTTTTTGGCATCAAAAATTTGGAGAATGTTTAGCTGAATGGCTTGAGATAAGAGAAAAGACAGAGATAGAGAAATTAGAGAGTTTATGTGTCATAAACTGGAGTGCCATTTCCACAACGTTTTCTCACATATCTAGGTGTTGGTGGTTACAGCTGGAAGGCTAGACTCAGCTGGACCCCTCTCTTTTCACGGTCATTTTGAGGTCTCTCCATATTGTCTTTTACATAGTATATCAGGGCTCCCAGATACCAATGCAGAAGCTGTCAGTCACCTCAGAGGCTAGCTAGAATTGACATTGTGTCAGTTTCACTACACTGTGGAACAAAGAAGTTACATGTTGTCCAAATTCAAAGGAGTGAGAGAAGATTACTTTCCTCCATGGACAGAGTGCCAAAGAATTGGTGGCTGTCTTTTCTGTCTCTCAACAGGGAATCTCAAAAGACTTGTCAAGTTATAAAGTTTGGCAGAAATTCTGTTAAATAAAATCAGCTGAAATGTGTGTAGCAAAATATAGTTAAAAGTAATTATACTGTATGCTGTAATTTTTTTTTTTTTTTTTGGTCAGGAAACATTAAACCCATTTATTAAGATTTTGCTTCTTTTATTTAATGGGAACAAAAATATCACTGGAAAGAGTTATTTCGTGGGTGTTTATTAAAGAGTGCATTCATGTACCTCTGATATTATTCTGGCCACTTATAAATGCTTATCATTAGTCACATCGACTGGCAAAGTAATGACAGCATATTTTGACTATTATAAGCTCACTAATACCTCTCATAATATGTCAAAATCTTAGTGGTTCCAATAATACAATTGTAGCTTCTGAAGCTCAAAGGGACCTTAAAGTTCTTTTAGTAAAAGACAACTGATACCTAGTTATCGTTAAAGAATTTAAGTAAAGAATATTTTTCCATGTTCCCCCAAAAACATACATATCAAATGTAGCATATTTTCTCAATTATTAAAGACAGTGAATTGATTATTATAAAATTATCAAATCTATTCATATTCATGTACAATTATCTGAGCTGTATTATACACTAGGACTTGGATTTGTACTCTACATACATTATCTCATCTAAATTTATAACACCAGAAAAGATACGCATTATTTTTCCTTTTTTAGGTGACATTTGATATCACTAAGATTATTTAAATGTTACTGCTGGGAAATAATTTTATGTTAGAGAAAAACACCATGGATAAAAGTAAATTTTATTTGTAACAGAGAAAAATTTAAAAAACAAAACAAAACAGGCAATGCTTTGAAACTATTTTTCTACCTTTCAGTTTGAAAGGACCTTTAAAACAAGTAATAATATTAACACTAAAAAAAAAATAAAGATTGATTCAATTAGGGAAAATATACATAGCATTTGCTGCCAGAAAAGGAAAATCTTATAGACTACAGTGACCAAAGAAACATAGTTTAAACACATACGCACGCGCACACACGCGCGCGCGCGCACACACACACAGACACACGGTTAGGCTTTGTGTCGCCACCCAAATCTCATCTTGAATGGTAATCCCCATAATTCCCACATGGCAAAGGAGAGGCCAGGTGGAGGTAATCGAATTATAAGGGCAGTTTTCCCCATGCTGTTCTTGTGATATTGGGTGAGTTATCAGGAGATCTAATAATTTTATAAGGGGCTCTTCCTGCATCGCTTGGCACTTCTCCTTCATGTCACCATATAAACAAAGACATGTTTGCTTTCCCTACTGCTATGATTGTAAATTTCCCAAAGCCTCCCCAGTTATGCTGAACTGTGAGTCAATTAAACTTCTTTCTTTTATAAATTACCCAGTCTAAGGCAGTTCTTTATAGCAGTATGAATATAGACTCGCACACACACGTACATACACACACAGATAACTTTAAGAAAACACAATAAGTGCAAAGAACAAGAACAAAAAATTATTGAATATACATGGCCACCCCTGCCTACATCCACACTGACACCAGACATAATGTTGAAACTTAGAGACTAGATGAAACTTAGTAAACAGGGACTGCAGATGATGTTGCAATATCCATGCAATTAGGCAGAGAGAAAATGCATTGTGAATCCAGCATTAATTGACACCATAGCTACTGTTTTTTCCAATTACAGCTCAGTGCTCTCATTTTTTGCCTGTTTTGTCTAGTTGAGTTATAAGTATTGATTCAATACTAATAAGTGGTCACATTCTAGAACTACTTTATTATCTATTTTTCTTCCCTAAAGTATGTATTTTATTTATTTATTTTTCTTCATAAAGAGCTACTTGCTTGGAGACAGAGGTAAGAAGACAAAGTCATAATAATAATTCCATAAAGCAGGCTTATGTTTATTTACCTAGTGATTACAGTCTTTCCAAAGATTATTGGAAGGAGGTATATGTATTTGTTGTTGTGGATATTGCTTAATATTCTTTTATATTGCTTAATAATAACCTTTTGTTGTGCTTGATATCATATAGACAGCTTTAGAAATGCTAAAGATTTAATTACAATCTATACTCTTTCCTTTTTCTCTAATTGCATTGCAAAAGTTCTATATAAAGGTTTTTATATGTTATCTGTTATGTCTCTTGCAAATATTTTTGATCAATTTGTAACTTTTATATTTATTTTTATTTATTGGTATTTAAATTTTAGGTACAGAAAATTTGAATTTGTATATATCCACTAGCTCTTTTCTGATATATGCCTTTGGTATCATTTCTTCAGACATTCAATGTTAAATAAAGGTAATATAGGTAGTTTGCAAATAAAATTCGATGTACATGACTATTAAACATCAGAACTTAGAGCTTCTACCTACATGTAAACTCAAGGTGCAATTCTCAATTATTAACTTATTTTGATTTGTCAATTGATCCTGAATTGACAGTGCTGAACTTGCAATTTGTCCTTTTTTTCTTCTCCCTTTCATTCTTTTTTCTCCAAATATTCATTGACTGATTTCTACATAATAAATATTTAATATAACATCAGAGATGAATAAGACACATGCTGTAACCTTAATGCACATAAAAGATTAAGTTGGTATTACTTTATCTCTCTTCCTTTCAATGTCAAAGAGTAATGACTCAGGATGGCAGTTTTAAGATTGGTGGTTCTGTTGAACATATCGTGTTCTTGGTAGCTATTTTGGAATAGATGGTAGGTGACGTCAACTATTTTTCTTTTTTTATTAGTCTATCTCTGCCTCTTATGAGGTATTTGAGTCTTGGCCAGGTTTATAACCTCTGTGTATATACTTACAAACTTGGAAAATAAAAAATCTGTATTTATTGAGTCATTATTGACTACTGCCACTAAAATTTCTAATCCTGAAGCTGCCACGAGGTATGTAATGTATTAACTGATATCACATACTTTATGAGATTGAAATAGAAATATAATTGTATCACTTTTATGCTTCCAATTATCCATTTAGCCCTTCCCATATAATTTTATTAGCAGTCCTCAAAATCAAAAATCGTTCCCAAATACTAGAGTTTACTTTGACTATGTGATATGGTTTAGCTGTGTCCTCACCCAAATCTCACCTTGAATTGTAGTTCCCATAATCTCAATATCTGGTTGGAGGGACCTGATTGGAGGTAATTGAATCATGGAGGCAGTTACTCCCATGATGTTCTCATTAATGTGGCTGAGTTCTCATAAAATCCAATGGTTTTATAAGGGGCTTTTCCTCCTTTGCTTGGCACTTCTTTCTCCTGCTACCATATGAAGAAGGACGTGTTTGCTTCCCTTTCTGCCATGATTGTAAGTTTCCTGAGGCCTCCCCAGCCATGCTGAACTGTGAGTCACTTAAAAAAAAAAAAAAA
This sequence comes from Mandrillus leucophaeus, assembly GCF_000951045.1. Classification (NCBI taxonomy): domain Eukaryota; kingdom Metazoa; phylum Chordata; class Mammalia; order Primates; family Cercopithecidae; genus Mandrillus; species Mandrillus leucophaeus. Next base: position 244,452 of record NW_012110874.1, on the reverse strand, counting down.
AAAAGATTTCCTTTATACACTACCTAGTCTTGGGTATGTCTTTATTAGCAGCCTGAGAATGGACTAATACAGTAAACTGGTACCTCAGAGAGTGGGATGCTGCTGTAAGGATATCCAAAAATGTGGAAACAGTTTGGAACTGGGTAACAAGCAGAGGTTTCAACAGTTTGGAGGGCTCAAAAAAAGACAGGAAAATGTGGGAAAGTTTGGAACTTCCTAGAGACTTGGAGGGCTCAGAAGACAAGAAGATGTGGGAAAGTTTGAAACTTTCTAGAGACTTCGTGAATGGTTTGGACTAAAATGCTGTTAGTGAAATGGACAATGAAGTGGTGACATCTAATAAGTTTAAATTTGCAATATTGAAAGGAGTATTTTTCAGAAAACTATACAAGAAGAATGTACAGGAAGCTTGTCCCCAAAACAAAGGAATATGTAGAAGTATTTTTTGGAGAAAAAAAATTATTTCTGGACTTCAGCTACATGTGAAAGGGGAAATTATTCCATTTTTTACATGACTGATATGGTTTGGCCATGTCCCCACACAAATCTCAATTTGTAGCTCCCATGATAACCATGTGTACTAGGAAGGACCCAGTGAGAAGTAATTGAATCATGAGGGCAGACTTTTGCCATGCTGTTCTTATGATAATAAGTCTCATGAGATATGATGGTTTTATAAAGGGGAGTTCGCATGCACATGCTCTCTCTCTCCCTTGCAGTCATTTAAGATGTAACTTTGCTCCTCCTTTGATTTCTGCCATGATTGTGAGGCCTCCCCAGCCACGTGGAACTATGAGTCTATTAAACCTCTTTTTCCTTATAAATTACCCAGGCTCAGGTATGTCTTTATTAGCAGTGTGAGCACAGACTAATACAATGACCTGAAACACTCACATGCATGATATGTGTCTTAAGATGCAGTGAGTTATTTTTATAAATTTATAGACGTAAATTACACAGTCACTTTTCCATTTGTGTAAACATTACTCTTCACTAGTAAGGTACAATTTTGTAATTCACAAGTGTAATTAAAATCTGACATTAAATCTTTGCTGGAGTTAGTGCATTAAAAAAATTAAAAGACTATATAAGAATGGAAGTTGATTATTACATTATTCCTGGGTGACTTAAAATTTATCCTCTATCATTATATACTCATATTTTTATAGTCTAAATTTATTTCTCCATGTCATTCCTGCCTTTATCAACCCCAGTTATCATGAGGCTCACATCAGTTGAGCACTCCAGGCGTAATTGTATAATTACAATTTTATGTGAATTATTAAGATCTGGGTTCCCAGCGCCAAATACATCTTTATATATTTTACATTATCATTCCAGCATTGGAGTCTGCAAATGTCATTTCTTCTTTGTCAGTGGGCTACCTTTTAAGATCTGCATGTAGAGTGCAGGGAGTGAGACTGGAAGGCTGGAAGAGTAAAAGGAGACTTGCTCCTTCCTCTTGTCCTTGCTGTTATTGCTCCAGCAATAACCCTTCTCCCTGACTTCAGTACATTCATATCTTGGACATCTTGCAGGTTTCGTTCCAGACATGTCAATAAATATTGCAATACAGCAAGTCACACATTTTTTTGGGGGGGGGTTTCCCAGGGCATATAAAGTTATGTTAACACTATACTGCAGTCTGTCAAGTGTATACAATATTGCTTACAAAACAATATACATGCCTTTCTTAAAAATACTGTATTGCTAAGAAATGCTAATGATCATCTGAGCCTTCAGGGAATCATAATCCTTTGACTGGTGAATGGTCTTGCCTCGAAATTAATGGTTGTGGACTCATCAGACTGGTGGGTGCTGAACGATTGGGTAGCTATGGCAATTTTGTACAATAAGAAAGAAAGAGGCAAGAAAATTTCCCTCATTAATTGACTCTCCTTTTTTACAAAATATTTTTCTGTAACATGGGGTACTGATAGCATTTTACCCACAGAACTTCCTTAAAAATTGGAGTCAATCCTCTCAAATTCTGTTACTGCATTATCAACTAAGTTTATGTAATATTCTAATTTTTTTGTTGTTATTTCAACAATGCTTAATAGCCTTTTCAACAGAAGTAGATTTCATCTCAATAAACCACTTTATTTACTCATCTGTAAGAAGTAAGTCCTTATCCATTCAAGTTTTATCAGGAGATTGCAGCAAATTCAGTCACATTTTCAGGCTGCATTTCTAATTCTAGTTTTCTTGCTATTTCCACCACAACTGCAATTAATTTCTCCATAAAGTCGTGAGCCCCTTAAAGTCATTTAAGAGGGTTGGATTCAACCTCTCCCAAACCTTTGTTAATGTTGATATTTTGACTTTCTCCCATGAATCATGAGTATTCTCAATGGAATATAAAATGGTGATCTTTTTTCTAGAAGTTTTACAATTGACTTTGCCCAAATCAATTAAAAGAATCAGTATCTATGGCTGCAATAATCTTATAAAATGTATTCTTAAATAATAAGACTTGAAAGTCAAAATTAGTTATTTTCTTATGGACTGAAGAATGGATGTTTTGTTAGCAGACAGGAAAACAAAATTAATCTCCTTGTACATCTCTATCAGAACTTTTGGTTAATTAGGTGCATTGTTCATGTGCAGTAATATTTTGAAAGAAATATTTTGCAAGAAACCATGCTGTGAACAGATATGCTTTCATTCAGGATTTGTTGTTCCATTTATAGAACACAGGCAGAGTAGCTTTAGCATAATTCTTTAGGGCCCTAGGATTTTCAGAATGATAAATGAGCGTTAGCTTCAACTAAAAGTCAGATCTACATTCGCATTTTACCCACAGAACTTCTTTCAAAATTGAATTCAGTTCTCTCAAATCCTGTGAGTGCATTATTAACTAGGTTTATGTAATATTCTAAAATTTTTGTTGTCATTTCAACAATGCTCACGGCATCTTCAGCAGAAGTAGGTTTCCTCTCAAGAAACCACTTTCTTTTCCACTGTGGGTACAATTCATGTAGGAATTTTATGGCTGGAGAGAAGTCAATTCCTTGCTTCAAAACTTCAAAGGACAGGCTGACTTTCTGTTAGGGGCTAATGCAGATCTGAATTTAGAGAAGTCCAATAGAGGGCTACTTCATCTATAATGAAAATCTGTTGTTAAATGTAGCCACTTTTGTTACTGGAAAGTGGTCCCAATCCAGACCCCAAGAGAGGGTTCTTGGATTTCATTCAAGAAAGTATTCAGGGCTAGTGCATAGAATAAAGTGAAAGCAAGTTCATTAAGAAAGTAAAGGAATAAAAGTATGGCTCCTGCATAGGCAGTGCAGCTGGAGGGCTGCTGGTTGCCCATTTTTATGGTTATTTACTGATTATGTGCTAAATAAGGGGTGGGTTATTCATGAGTTTTCTAGGAAAAGGATGGGCAATTTCTGGAAGTGAAAATTCCTCCCCCTTTTTAGACCATAGAGGGAAACTTCCTGATGCTGCCATGGCATTTGTAAACTGTCATGGCACTGGTGGAAGTATAGCAGTGAGGAAGACTAGAGGTCACTCTCATCGCAATCTTGGTGTGTTTTAGCTGACTTCTTTACTGCAACCTGTTTTATCAGCAAGGTTTTTATTACTTGTGTCTTGTGCCAACCTCCTGTCTCATCCTGTGACTTAGACCCACTGACTGGGCATGAAGCCTAGTAGGTGTCAGCCTTATTTTACCCAGGCCCTATTCAAGATACAGTTGCTCTGGTTCAAAAAGCTCTGACAGATTCATCAATGGTCTTAGCTAGATCCTCTAAATTGCTATAGCTTCTACATCAGCACTTGTTGCTTCAACTTGCACTTTTATGTTACGGAGACAGCTTCTTAAACATCCTGAACCATGTTTTGTTCTGCAGCTTCCTCCCTTTCTCAGCCTTCATAGAATTGAAGAGAGTAAGTTAGGATTTTGCTCTGGGTTATGCTTTTTCTTAAAGGAATGTTGTTGCTGGTTTGATACAGCAATGAGGCTGTTTCACTATCTTAACCATTTGTGTGTTCACTTGAGTAGCATTTTTGGTTTTGTTGAAGAACTTTGCAGTTGTTTCCTTTGCATTCACAAGTTGACTAATGGTACTGAAGCAGGAAATATAAGAAAGAATAACAAGTAAAAGGAAAACAAGTTCTTCCCTGACCAGGTTGACTCAATCCAGAGTCCAGCTGGAGCTATGATAACATTATCTGCAAGGCCAGGCAGCGGCCCCGAATAAATGGGCTCCAAGTGCAGGGACAAGAAAAACAAGTTCTTATCAGTTTCCCCCTGGAATTCTCTCCCCATGCCATCATTCCTTGTTCTGCCCTCATAACTGGTTTGTAACTATTTGTGAAAGTTTGCAAGGATTTTGTAAGTTCCTGTTTTCCCATCGGTGTGGGATGATAAAAGTCACAAGACATGCCTGATTTGCAAGACCTGTCACAGTGTGATTAACGACCTGTGTTCTGCTTCTGCAAGCGTGCACCTCAGGTTTCACTCCACAAACCTGACCCGTCCCCTGTCAAATGCATGTATAAAAGTCAAGCCTTGTCTTTGTTCCTTGCTCAGCCTTTGGATGTTAATCTGCTGAGCTGTTGGCCACCTAAATATAATCCTCCTGGCTCACCCACTGGTCTCTCTGGTCTCCTGATTCCTGCAGCTGTACAAGAGGTCTAGTTGTTGGCCTATCTCAGCTTTGGACGTGCCCCACTAGGCTTAATCATTTTTAGATTTTTAATTTAAAATAGATCTGTGAATCTTCCTTTCACTTGAAATGTTAGAGGACATCGTAGGGTTATTAATAAAAGAAGTTTAACTGAAATCTCATTCATTTCTAATAGTGAAAGCCAAACATTCCTAACCCTGTATTGCAAGAAATAGAAGTATAGTATGTTTAGCCATAGATTATTTCTGAGACTATTTTATAAAGCCTTCCATGGAAATAAATTGATTATGAAGAGAAAGGATCCTTATACAGCTTTTTCTTATTCTGCTTAACTTGGATATCTACATTTGTACTTTTCCCTCTTTTTCTTGGGAAGTGTTATATAAATTATTTCAAGAATAACAATAGCTTATTTATTAATATTGTATCTACAAAACTAAAACTTATCAGTTAAACACTTTCTAAATTAACAAATTTTAAGATTTTATTATTTGGAATGACACAAAATAGAATAGTTTTAAAGTCTATGTTATCGATGGAAAAGTGTTTTTTCTTTTCGCATTTTAATCCAGTAGTACTGTTATAATACATTTAAAAAGCTTCCTTTTACCTGGAATTCTAATGGGGCCCAGCACTTTCCTTATTACACTTACTTAGACTTTGTGCAAACCAGAGGTTGGATTAGAAAGAAATCAATAATTCCACTCAAGGGTTTTCTATTTTACAACAAGAAAAGATTATTGAGTGTGAATTGTAAAGTTCAACAATAATTACTTGCTAATTTTGAGGTAGTGAGTTCTACCTATTTAATAAACATATTGCTTAACTCACAATTTTTTTTTTTTTTTTTTTGAGACAGAGTCTGGCTCTGTTGCCCAGGCTGGAGTGCAGTGGTGCAATCTTGGCTCACTGCAAGCTCCGCCTCCCAGGTTCACACCATTCTCCCACCTCCACCTCCCGAGTAACTGGGACTACAGGCACCCGCCACCATGCCCAGCTAATTTTTTGTATTTTTAGTAGAGATGGGGTTTCACTGTGTTAGTCAGGATGGTCTCAAACTCCTGACCTCGTGATCCGCCCACCTCGGCCTCCCAAAGTGCTGGGATTACAGGCATAAGTCACTGTGCCTGGCCTCATTTTTTTTACTATGAGAGACAATAAGGATAGAAAATTAAATAACACCTCCTGCCACTGTAAAGCTTAAAATGTAGTCATTTTAAGTAGTCATTTCTTAAATATAGAAAATAGAAAATATAGAATATTAAAGATGGCAATATTCTAATAATGAAAATAACTGATATTGATAATTTAATATATGCCTAGCATATTTCTAAAACCATTGAATACGTTTTAATAAAATAATTTTCACAACCCCATGATGTGTGTTAATATTTGCTATGTAATGATGGCAACAAAAAATTTGACTCTATTATTCTCATATTGTGGAGTAAGATACCAAGGCACAGGGATATCGAATTCTTTCAAAGTCACACAGTAAGTAAGTAACAGAGCTTGGTTTTGATACAAAGAGCCTAATTTTATGGTCTCTTTTAAATTTGATGAAGGCATAGAAAACAACTAATTTAGCCTGAGAGAGTCAGAGAATAATTCACTAAGGAAATGTGTCTATGAATGTATAAATAAGAATTTGATAAAAGAAAAATCACACAAAGAAAAATCATCTATAGACAGAAAGGATATATGCATAAAAACAAAGAACTAAGTATACTGTTACATTCAGAGATTAGTTGGAAATTGAGAGAATAAATAAGGAGTGGTGGAAGATAAAGCAAAATAACTCAAATAGAAACATATTATGAAAATTTTATTGTGTTATAATTTATCTATAAAAATTCCCAAGGAAGGAATGCTGAGAGAGGTCGGAGGTTATGAAGGAGAAAATCTGAATACCAATTGAGGAGAAAATTGTGAGATGTGTCAGATGATACAGTGTAAAACAATGTGAAATAGTCCATTATAAGGAAGAGTGAGGCAAGACTAATGAAAATATCATTCCAAAAGTTTATGAGTCCTATAACCTCTAAGTTGAGACAGTTTCCAATAATGTGGAGCATCTTGTATGGATTTTGTTATGTTCAAATCAGAAACTCTAAAATGAATGTGGCATATAGAAATGTAATCTTTAGAAATTAATGAGAATATAATTGAAGAATGGAAATATTTTTCTTCCATTTTTATACCAAAATGTGAAGGCAGATGGGAAAACATAGATTATTGTCAGTTAGAGATATCTTAAGTGACATAATTATCATTTCCATTATGGCTCCTTTTATAGGCAATGTATTTTAAACATATAAGCAGATAATACAAGGATTCAGAAGCTCGAATATTCAATAACACACCTAGCTTTCTATACTTATACTTCTTATAATTCAAAATATAGGATTTGATGACACTTATAATAAGGCTAATAGATACAAGCACAAATTATATACATGTTCATATCCAAAAAGTATATGTACATGTATTATATTTTATATGCACACATATGAATTATATGTGTATAAACACCTGTGTAGTTTACATACATATGTGCACACAAAAAAAAACTTTAAGGTAACATTCAAACAGAAAAAAAGATATAAAATGAATGATAGGATAATAAAAGGAAGCACTAGATAATCCAGGTTCATTGTTACTGCAAATAAATAAAAAACTAATTTTATGCCAAAGCATAAAAATAATTCTTATTATTTAACATGAGTAAATTCATAAATTAATTAAGAGACGTTTGAGAATGATTAATTGAATGATTCTATAAAATGCAGCTTTGAAATACTTTGAAATACTTATTCTACTTCTGTGCAGATAATACAATGTAACTTCTATTTTGATTCATTGAATTTTTTGTTAAGTATACAGGAAAATTTCAGAAACAATAATTTTATGAGGATAAGCAAAAATTATTCTTATTATTATTTTAAATATTACCCTCAATAAACTTATAAAAATAACCAATTGTAGTTTCAGGAATGCAAGGGGAACTGGCATGTTATATTGCAGGCATGTAAATATCTGAGATCATAAAATGATAATATAACACATTAAACTCCAGAGATAATAGGGGAAAGCATGCCACATAGAATTTCAATATACATTGTTTCAGTTGAGCTTTGAGGTGTTAGTATGTAATACAGGATTCCAAACAGGTAATTAACTAAAATGACAGTGATTGAATGTAAAAGTTTATTTACATTCTATAGGTACATAGGTGACCAAGTTATCATTTTTTCTGTAAAAGTAAAGTTTTAAATGCTATTCAAAATAATAAAAAATATATTGTACTTACATATGATAAAGTGTAAAATCTTAAAAAGTTAATATTGAAGAAATAAAATACCCCCAACATACATATCATGTCTATACAGTTAAAAAGTTCCAAAAACAAACAATTAAACTTCCTTATTTAGAATGTAAACATGATTCTTTTTATTTTTTTTTTTTTTTGAGACGGAGTCTCACTCTGTCACCCAGGCTGGAATGCAGTGGCGCGATTTCGGCTCACTGCAACCTCCACCTCCCAGGTTCATGCCATTCTCCTGCCTCAACCTCCCAAGTAGCTGGGACTGCAGGAGCCCGCCACCATGTCTGACTAATTTTTTTTTTTTGTATTTTTAGTAGAGATATGGTTTCACTGTGTTAGCTAGGATGGTCTCAATTTCCTGATCTCGTGAGCCACCCACCTCGACCTCCCAAAGTGCTGGGATTACAGGTGTGAGCCACCGTGCCCAGCCACATGATTCTTAATTAAGAACAAAATAATACTATTTATAAAGCCTTAAGGTGCTGAGAGGAGGTCGTCATTGGGAAGAGCATCCAGAGTCCTCTAGGATGTTGGGAATGTCCTATTTCTGGATAGGGGTGATAGATATTATCAGAGTTTACTTTGCAGTTACTTTAAATGAATTTTACATTTTCTTTATGTATAGTTCACACAATTTAATAAGGAAAAACTAAAGGTTTAATTATATTATTTGCATAAAAGTAGAACATTTAAGTTTTTCAATGCAAAGCCAAGGCTTTTCTATATAAATCTTTTATGAACATATACTCTACTGCAACTTCAAACATCCACTTCAAAAACTGTAGAGAAGAGTACATTGACCAAGAAAACTTCAGTAGTATTTGATGCCAATTTTTGGGTAAAACTGCTGAAAATAATTGTAATGTGATGTTAATGTTAAAATATTATTTTTTGTGTAAAAGTTGATATCTAATATATTTATTTCTTCGTGAAATGTGCTGTTAAATATCAGAGTGTCAGCAAAGGCAGTGACACGCTTTGCCAAGGCTATTATTAAGTTCTTGTACTGGATACTGTTTGAAAAAAAAAAATGATGTTCCTGAAGCCAGTTGCAGAATACAACACTCAGACAGACTAGACCAGAAGATTTTTTTCTGATCTTTCCTTTATAAAACAGTGTGGGTAAATGACTGTTTTCTCTGAATTCTGACAATTTATCCTTGTGCATAGGCCTATACACTTTTTGTCATTTAATGATAAAAATTATTATCTTGAGAATCCATGTGACCCATCTAAGTTGTTGAGGTGGTGTTGCAGAAAATGTCTCTGAATGAGCAATTGAATCTTTAGATTTACATATCCTTACAAAGTATTCTGGCCCATAAGTTGTTACAATCTATGAATTATGATTTTAAAAAAATCGGTGAATGCCATAATTTAAAGTTGTTCTTAATAGCCTTCTAATGTCTGAAAGAGCACAATCTAAGGTCACACCTCAAGGAACTACAGAAACAAGAACAAACCAAACCCAAACCCAGCAGAAGAAAGGAAATAACCAAGATCTGAGCAAAACTAAATGAAATTGAAACAAAACAATACAAAAGATAAATAAAACACAAAGCCGGTTCTTTGAAAAGGTGAATAAAATTGATAGACTGTTGGAGGCCGCACAAATGTTTCTTGTGATTAGGTACATCTGAAGCCTGTTAGTAATAATATGAACCTGAGATCAGTTAAGCAGCTGACCAATCATTACCTCCTCCTCTTTGCTTTTGTTACCCAATAAATAAGAAGGGCAGTGGGAGTTCAAGGGGGGGGCTGCCTTTGCTTACAAGAAGCAGGGAGTGCTCTTCTCCCCCCCATGTTGCCTTTCCTTAGAACAGTTTCTTTTTTTTTTTTTTTAAGTTTTCATTTCTATGTTCCTCCCTTTGTTCAATCTTGTAATGATAGTCTCAAGTGGTAACAGTAGTAACTGTTGTAATGATGGTCTCAAGCAGTAACAGTTGTAACTGCTCTAGTGATGGTCTCATGTAGTAATAGTGGCAGTCAGCCACAACAGACCTATAGGAAGATTAACCCAAGAAAAGAAGAGAGAAAATCCAAATAACCTCACTAAGAAACGAAACAGGAGATATTTCAACTGACACCACTGAAATACAAAAGATTACCAAAGGCTACTATGAACACCTTTATGCACATAAACTAGAAAGCCTAAAAGAGGTTAATACATTCCTGGAAAAATGCAACCCTCCTAGCTTAGATCAGGGAGAACTAATACCCTGAACAGACCAATAACAAGCAGCGAGATTGAAATGGTAATTTAAAAATTACTTGCAAAAGAAGTCCAGGACCAGGTGGACTCACAGCAGATGGATTCACAGCAGAATTCTACCAGATGTTCAAAGAAGAATTGGTACCAGTCCTTTTGACACTACTCCACAAGATACAGAAAGAAGGAACTCTCCCTAACTAATTAACTCAGTGAGAGGTGGCAACGTGCTAGCAGCCCTCACTCTGGGCGCCTCCTTGGCCTCAGAACCCACTCTGGCCATGCTTGAGGAGCCCTGCAGCCTGCCACAGCACTGTGGGAGTCGCTCTCTGGGCTGGCGGAGGCCAGAGCTGCCTCCCTCTGCTGGCGGGGAGGTGTGGAGGGAGAGGCATGGGCGGGCACTGGGGCTGCATGTGGTGCTCGCGGGCCAGCGTGAGTTCTGGTGGGCATGGGCGCAGGCTAGGAGGGCCCCACACTCAGAGCGGCCAGTGGATGCCACCAGCCCAGGGCAGTGAGGGGCTTAGCACCTGGGCCAGTAGCTGCGGAGGTTGTGCTGGGTCCCCCAGCACTGCTGGCGCTGTGCTCAAATTCTCGCTGGGGTTCCCTGCCTCCCCATGGGGCAGGACTCCGCACCTACAGCCCACCATGTCCGAGCCCCACCCTCCGCCCTGTGCTGACAGGCAGCCCGAGCCTCCCCAATGGGCACCGCCCCTGCTCCCTGACGCCCAGTCCTATCAACTGCCCAAGGGCTGAGGAGTGCAGGCGTGGCTCAGGACTGGTGGGCAGCTCTGCCTACAGCCTCAGTGTGGGATCCACTGGGTGAGGCCAGCTGGGCTCCTGAGTCTAGTGGGGACTTGGGGAACTTTTATGTCTAGCTAAGGGATCCTAAATGCACCAATCAGCACTCTGTGTCTAGCTCAGGGTTTGTAAATAAACCAATCAGTACTCTGCGTCTAAAGGTTTGTAAACATACCAGTTGGTACTCTGTATCTAGATAACCTAGTGGGGACTTGGAGAACTTTTTTGTCTAGCACTCTGTATCTAGGGCAAAGATTGTAAATGCACCAGTCAGCCCTCTGTGCCTAGTTCAAGGATTGTAAACGCACCAATCAGCATTCTGTCAAAATGGACCAATCAGCTCTCTTTAAAATAGACCAATCAGCTCTCTGTAAAATGGACCAATCAGCAGGATGTGGGTGGGGTCAGATAAGGGAATAAAAGCAGG
>NW_012110874.1:213997-233006 GCF_000951045.1 Mandrillus leucophaeus | reverse complement strand
CAAGTGGTAACAGTAGTAACTGTTGTAATGATGGTCTCAAGCAGTAACAGTTGTAACTGCTCTAGTGATGGTCTCATGTAGTAATAGTGGCAGTCAGCCACAACAGACCTATAGGAAGATTAACCCAAGAAAAGAAGAGAGAAAATCCAAATAACCTCACTAAGAAACGAAACAGGAGATATTTCAACTGACACCACTGAAATACAAAAGATTACCAAAGGCTACTATGAACACCTTTATGCACATAAACTAGAAAGCCTAAAAGAGGTTAATACATTCCTGGAAAAATGCAACCCTCCTAGCTTAGATCAGGGAGAACTAATACCCTGAACAGACCAATAACAAGCAGCGAGATTGAAATGGTAATTTAAAAATTACTTGCAAAAGAAGTCCAGGACCAGGTGGACTCACAGCAGATGGATTCACAGCAGAATTCTACCAGATGTTCAAAGAAGAATTGGTACCAGTCCTTTTGACACTACTCCACAAGATACAGAAAGAAGGAACTCTCCCTAACTAATTAACTCAGTGAGAGGTGGCAACGTGCTAGCAGCCCTCACTCTGGGCGCCTCCTTGGCCTCAGAACCCACTCTGGCCATGCTTGAGGAGCCCTGCAGCCTGCCACAGCACTGTGGGAGTCGCTCTCTGGGCTGGCGGAGGCCAGAGCTGCCTCCCTCTGCTGGCGGGGAGGTGTGGAGGGAGAGGCATGGGCGGGCACTGGGGCTGCATGTGGTGCTCGCGGGCCAGCGTGAGTTCTGGTGGGCATGGGCGCAGGCTAGGAGGGCCCCACACTCAGAGCGGCCAGTGGATGCCACCAGCCCAGGGCAGTGAGGGGCTTAGCACCTGGGCCAGTAGCTGCGGAGGTTGTGCTGGGTCCCCCAGCACTGCTGGCGCTGTGCTCAAATTCTCGCTGGGGTTCCCTGCCTCCCCATGGGGCAGGACTCCGCACCTACAGCCCACCATGTCCGAGCCCCACCCTCCGCCCTGTGCTGACAGGCAGCCCGAGCCTCCCCAATGGGCACCGCCCCTGCTCCCTGACGCCCAGTCCTATCAACTGCCCAAGGGCTGAGGAGTGCAGGCGTGGCTCAGGACTGGTGGGCAGCTCTGCCTACAGCCTCAGTGTGGGATCCACTGGGTGAGGCCAGCTGGGCTCCTGAGTCTAGTGGGGACTTGGGGAACTTTTATGTCTAGCTAAGGGATCCTAAATGCACCAATCAGCACTCTGTGTCTAGCTCAGGGTTTGTAAATAAACCAATCAGTACTCTGCGTCTAAAGGTTTGTAAACATACCAGTTGGTACTCTGTATCTAGATAACCTAGTGGGGACTTGGAGAACTTTTCTGTCTAGCACTCTGTATCTAGGGCAAAGATTGTAAATGCACCAGTCAGCCCTCTGTGCCTAGTTCAAGGATTGTAAACGCACCAATCAGCATTCTGTCAAAATGGACCAATCAGCTCTCTTTAAAATAGACCAATCAGCTCTCTGTAAAATGGACCAATCAGCAGGATGTGAGTGGGGTCAGATAAGGGAATAAAAGCAGGCTGCCTGGATCAGCAGCGGCAAGCCGCTGGGGTCGCCTTTCACGGGGTGGAAGCTTTGTTGTTTTGCTCTTTGCAGTAAATCTTGCTGCTGCTCACTCTTTGGGTCCATGCTGCATTTATGAGCTGTAACACTCACCGCAAAGGTCTGCAGCTTCACTCCTGAAGCCAGTGAGACCACGAACCCACTGGGAAGAAGGAACAAACTCCGGACTCACCATCTTTAAGAACTGTAGCACTCACTGCAAGGGTCCTCAGCTTCAATCTTAAGGTCAGTGAGACCAAGAACCCACAAGTTCTGTACACATCAGCATCACCCAAATACTCAAACCAAGAAAGGACATAACCAAAAAAGAAAACTACAGACCAATATCCTTCATGAACATAGATTCTAAAATCCCTAACAAAATACTAGGTAAGAAAATCCAATAAAATATCAAAAGGATAATCCACCATGATTAAGTGGGTTTCGTACCGTGGATGCAGGGATGGTTTAATATATGTAAGTCAATAAATGTGATACACCACATAAACAGAATTTAAAATGAAAATCACGTGATCATCTCAGTAGATGCAGAAAAAGCATTTGACAAAATCCAGCATCGTTTTATGATTAAAATTCTCAGCAAAATCAGCATACAAGGGACATACCTTAATGTAATAAAAGCCATCTGTGACAAACCCACAGCCAACATAATACTGAATGGGGAAAAGTTGAAAGCGCTCCTTCTGGGAAATGGAACGAGACAAGGATGCCCACTCTCACCACTCCTCTTCAACATAGTACTGGAAATGCTAGCCAGAGCCATCAGACAAGAGAAAGAAAGAAAGGGCATCCACATCAGTACAGGGGAAGTCAAACTGTCACTGTTTGGTGACAATATGATCATTTACACTGAAAATCCCAAGAATCCCTCCAGAAAGCTGCTAGAATTGATAAAAGAATTCAGCAAAGTTTCTGGATACAAAATTAATGTACACAAAACAGTAGCTCTTCTATACACAAAGAGTGACCAAACAGAGAATCAAATCAAGAACTCAACCCATTTTACAATAGCTGCATATATATATATTTTTTTCTCATATATATATTTTCTCATATATATATATGAGAATATATTTAACCAAGGAGGTGAAAGACCTCTACAAGGAAAGCTACAAAATACTGCTGAAAGAAATTATAGATGACACAAACAATGGAAACACATCACATGCTCATGGATGGGTAGAACCAATATTGTGACAATGACTATATTGCCAAGAGCAATCTACAAGTTTAACACAATCCCCATCAAAATACCACCCTCATTCTTCACAGAATTAGAAAAAAAAATTCTAAAATCCATATGGAAACAAAAACGAGCCCACATAGCCAAAGCAAGCAAGACTAAGCAAAAAAGAACAAAAGAAGGCATCACAATACCTGGTTTCAAAGTATACCACAAGGCCATAGTCACCAAAACAGTGTGTTACTGATATAATAATAGGCACATAGACCAATGGAACAGAATAGAGAACCCAAAAATAAACCCAAATGCGTACAGATAACTGATCTTTGACAAAGAAAAAACAAAAACAAAAAAGGACACCCTTTTCAACAAATGGTGTGCTGGGATAATTGGCTAGCCTCATGTAGGAGAATTAAACTGGATCCTCATCTCTCACCTTGTACAAAAATCAACTCAAGATGGATTAAAGACTTAAATCTAAGATCAGAAACTTTAAAAATTTTAGAAGATAATGTAGGGGGAAAAATACCCTTCTAGACATTGGCTTAGGCAGATTTCATGACCAACGACCCAAAAGCAAATGAAATAAAAACAAAGATAAATAGACGGGACCTAACTAAACTAAAGAGTTTTGCATGGCAAAAGGAACAGCCAGGAGAGTAAACAGAATCCAGATTGTGGGAGAAAATCTTCACAATCTATACGTCTGACAAAGGACTAATATCCAGAATCTACAACAAACTCAAACAAATCACTAAGAAAAAACTCAAACCATCCTATTAAAAAGTGGACTAAGGACATGAATATACAATTCTCAAAAGAAGATATACAAATGGCCAATGAACATACGAAAAAATACTCAACATCACTAATGATCAGGAAAATGCATATCCAAACTACAATGTGTTACCATCTTACTCCTGCAAGAATGGCCATAATAACAACAACAACAGAGAAAAAGAAAAACAGGAGATGTTGGTGTGGATGCGGTGAACGAGGAACACTTCTACACTGCTGGTGGGAATGTCAACTAGTAGAGCCACTGTGGAAAACAGTGTGGAGATTCCTTAAAGAACAAAAAGTAGAGCTACCATTTGAACCATTTGATCCAACAGTCTCATTACTGGGTATTTCCCCAGGTGAAAAGATGTCATTATTTGAAAAAGACACTTGCACACGCATGTTTATAGCAGCACAATTCACAATTGCGAAATCATGGAACCAACCCGAATGCCCATCAATCAACGAGTGGAGAAAGAAATGGTGAGATATATATATATGATGGAAGACTAAGCAGTCATAAAAAGGAATGAATTAACAGCATTTTCAGTGACGTAAATGAAATTGGAGACTATTATTTTAAGTCAAGTAACTCAGGAATGGAAAACCAAACATTGTATGTTCTCACAGATATGCGTGAGGTTAAGTGTGAGGTCACAAAGGCGTAAGAATGATACAATGGACTCTGGGGACTTGGGAGGAAGAGTGGGAGGGGGCGAGGGATAAAAGATTACAAACACAATGCAGTGTAAACTGCTTGGGTGATGGGTGCAAAATCTCACAAATCACCAGTAAAGAACTTACTCGTGTAAACAAATACCATCTGTACCCCAATAACTTATGAAAAAAAAAATTAAAAAAAAAGTAAGGTGAAACTCACCATAGCAATAATCAATTAAAAAGAGTTGTGGTCAGTTGCGGTGGCTCATGCCTGTAATTCCAGCACTTTGGGAGGCTGAGGATGGTGGATCACAAGTTCAGGAGTTCAAGACCAGCCTGGCCAATATGGTGAAACCTCATCTCTACTAAAAATAAAAAAAATTAGCCGAGCGTGGTGATGGGCACCTGTAGTCTCAGCTGCTCGGGAGGCTGAGGCAGGAGAGTCACTTGAACCCAGGAGGTGGAGGTTGCCGTGAGCCGAGATCGCGCCACCGCACTCCAGCCTGGGCGACGGAGCAAGACTCTTGTCTCAAAAAACAAAAAACACAAAAGAACAGTTGCAACTGAAACTGCCTATGTTTGAGAAATAACTTTCATATTTCTCAACCCCTAATATTTTGCCACAACTATAACATTTATTTCAAGTAAAAAAAAAATTATTGGTTTCATTTCCTTAGTGACATTTGAATGGTATTTATGTCAAGTGCATTGGGCAAATAAAAAGATTATCATTTAGTATTCCTTAATTTAGGTCTAATTTATTTTTTGACAATGTTGAAATGCTGATTTTTTTAGAAAACTCATTTTTAATATTTTAAAATTTTTTATTATAGGAAAAATACAGGAATTTCATAATTATTAAAAAGTCATTATATTAATTACCTGACTTTTGAATTCACTTAGATGTATTGTGGCTATATTCTTCAAATTTTTTTGTAGTTGCACATTGTTTATTAAAAGCATTATATGCTTCTCATAAGTAGGAGTTGAACAATGAGAACATATGGGCACAGGGAGGGGAACACCACACACTGGGGCCTGTTGTGGCGTGGGAGGCAAGGGGAGGGATAGCATTAGGAGAAATACCTAATGTAGATGATGGGTTGATGGGTGCAGCAAGCCACCATGGCACATGTATACCTATGTAACAAAACTGCACGTTCTACACCTGTATTCCAGAACATACATACATATATATATATATATATATGCTTGTATTTTCATGCAGAGAGGAATGGCATGGCTATAACAAATAAAAAACTAAACTGTAGAAACAACAAAAAGCATTACATAGATGTTTCTAGTTTATTCAGCATTAAAATATGTATACTTTCATCCATTTAATTTATTAAAATAGATCAAAACATCTGTGTATACATTGCATCTAATCTAATTTATATACACAACTGTTAGAATGCCTGGGAAATACGTTTCAGGACATCCAGAGTCCAAGCATTGCCAGAAAGCTTACACCGTGCTGGAGAGCTTCTCAGCTCTGTACAACAGAAAAGCAAGTAATTTGCAAGGACTCTTTCTGATCTTAGCCTTAGCTTCCTGTTGGGAATTGTGACTTATTCACTTTTCACTTTCGAATTGTGCACAATTTTCTGATTTGCAGTGTCTGACCGGAAAGTATAAAACCAAAGGAATTTCTGGAAAATACAGTACAGGTTTTTTCCTGTAACAAGGAGAAAAAAATACATAAGGGCATTAAGTAGAAATTAAAAAAAATAGATGGCCCTTAAATATTAAAAATTTAGAATAATTGTTATTTCCTGGAGGTATATTTTTAATTACATCTTAAAGGCAATTAATTTGATTTACTGCCTTATTCAAACTTATAATGAAATTTTATTCCTAATATATAACAGAGATGCCTGGTTTATTGCCACACTTTAAAAGACAATGGACAAGTTATGTGAGATGGACACACAATTATTTTAAAGTTAAATAGAAATCATTACCATAATGTTGTTAGAAGAATATTATACTAGAATTGTATTTTATTATAATATGGATTGGGTGAATGTGTCTTGTTCATTTTCTCGTGAAAGCCAAATATAGTATGTTTTGTCAGTATGTTTTGTCAAAACAAAAGAAAACATATTTTAGTTTTGTTGAAGTAAATATTCCTTTGTGATTCTGGATAAATCTGATTTTATGACAGTGAACTAAGAGTATACTGCAACCTTTCCATTTCATGTCACATCTAAGAAATAAATAAAAGTTTTAAAAATAAAAAAGGGCTTTTTTTCCCCTTTACTCAGCACTTCTCCTTGCTGCTACCATGCAAAGAAAAACTTGTTGGCTTCCCCTTCTACCATAATTGTAAGTTCCCTGAGGCCTCTCCAGTCATGCTGAACTGTGAGTCAATTAAACCTCTTACCTGTACATATTACCCCGTCTCGTTTGTCTTTATTTGCAGCGTGAGGATGGACTGCCACCTTGTGTAATGACCACATCAGGGTAAAAGGGGTATCCATCACCTGGAGCATTTATCATTTCTTTGTGGCTTTATCAGTTATTGGCACAAAAGGAGAATAGAAGTCTTCAAAGTGCTGAATGGGAGGTACATTTGAACATAGACTTCTTAAATTATAAATAAAACAAAACAAAAACATCATTGTAGTATGAGGCAAAATGATGTCATTTTTTACAAGTTGGAAAATATAAAAGCTTATGACCTGCAACTCTTTTTTGAAAGTGAATTAGAGAATATCCCTTAGCAAGAAAAAAACAACCCCACACTGAAAACATTATTGACCATCTTTCCAGATACACAGTAGGAATGGCAAACTCCTTCAGTATTCATCTGTAGTCTCCCTAAGTGGCTCCCAGAATCTTGAATTAGAGTTGTTCGGAGCATACTTCCTTGGTCTCTGTTTTTCTGGAAGTATAGGTTGCCTTTAAATTTAAATTGAATTTGCAGCCAAGCTGTCAATATTACATATTTTCTTATAAACAGGATTATACTGATTTTGCATCATGGTATTTAAATTAAAGCATTTTGTCAGTGCTTTGTGTTATAATAATGTGCAAGAAAATATAATAATAAATATAAATTATATTTTAAGCAAGATTTTTCTTAATATCTGAAAAAGGAGGCCATCAGTGGATAGCAAGGAAAATGCAGTGATACATAAATATTATTTTTTAAATCTTTAACTTGTCATTAAAATATTTACATGATCATTCATATTTTATAAATACTGCATTAAGGACTAATATCACACAATGTTTAGGCCATTATTTTAGTGTTTGGCGTATCTGAGTTTTACTTAGCTTTAATGATTTCCTGGAATTTTACCTGAGGTACGTGCTTCAACCTTATTGAGATAAATTTTTTCTCTTCAGAGATGTCTTTCCTAAATATTCATTCAAATATATATCCCCAATATCCCAGCTTATAACTGATTTTATTCTGCTTAATTTTTCTTATTAGTAGTTATCACTACTGGAGGTGTTAGTATATATTTGTTACTTTATTTATTATGAGTCTCTACAACTGCAATGTAAGTTCCACGGGGCACATACAGAATATCTCTAGCCAAGGACCAATCACAATGTCTGAAGAATAGAAATTACTCACTAAATATTTAGTAAAATAATTAATAAATACATGAGTAAGTAAGTGTCCTGGAAAGAAGTTTTGATAAATCAGTTTATTTATTTTCTTAATTAGAATATACATCTCCAAAAACACACAATGATTGATAATTTATTTGCGAACTAGAACAAAATGCATCCAGACAGAAATATCACATTATATTTGAACAGTATTGTTGCCTGTTTTAATATGTATGACCACCTCTCACAGGATGAGGAGTAGAAAATGATTATAGTATGTTCTTCGCTTTGTAGAAATTAATACTCGGAAATTTAAAATAGCTCTGTGTGTCTGTGTGTGTTTCCATGTATGTGTGTATGTCTACAGTTATTGATATTGACATGTAGATATTCAGGAAGAGTTGAAACCAGAAGTGAGTACCAGGACTCTTAAATTCTAGCATACATTTCTTCCTCTTTAAGTTGTCTTTTAAATACAAATTTTGTTTTCTTTCAACATTGCTTCATTTGTGTAAATAGAAACATAAGAGAAGCTTTGCCAGGTGACAGCTGAAGCCATAGTAGGGGGCATTATCTTAATTGCACCACTGGGCTGACTGATAGAGGCCAATAGTGGCTAGATTCATTTCAGCAATTGTTTGTGCCATTCTCCCAGTCCATCTGGGTACTAATGGGAATGGTGATGCCAGTGCCAGGCTAATGACAATCAGAGTTCTGCAAGTAATAACACTTAGGACTGATCTTTTGGGCAGAGTTATTTGCAGGCTATGCAAACGGAAAGTCCTTAATTAGTATTCTCAAGTTCTTCCTTCCTCTCTCTGTAACCCTTCAGCATCATTGTTCCCTCTTGGATATTCACATGCATTTCTTAAGTTATTTTTTCCCCAAAAACAACTCTCTGAAGTAAATTACTTTTAGGGTTCTTAACCACGGAAGGATTTTACTTTTTTCTGTAATCGAGGGGATGACACCAACAGGGCAAACACTGAAAAGCAACTACTTTTCAAACAGCATGCCATAGGACATAGGGTGGAGACATCTGATAATGAAAGACTTAGTAATTTACAAATCGTTTGGTAAATTGACAATCTCTAGGAGGTTTTCTATTATTGCCAGTCTTCACTGCATCTGTTTATTATCTTAGCAATTAACCTTATAGCTTACATTTAAAGGAAAAAATTAAGCTGCAAGTTTTTCATGCTTTTATGATTCTAAGAGAAAGATTTTGAAATATTTGACTGCTATGCAAACACAATAAAGGTTTTTCCTGGCCATGCTTCCTGAAGGTTCATTCCAAAAACCTATGAATTATAACAATAATGATAATTTTATTAGGATAAATGTATGCCTAGTGTTCAGTCCCAAGTTAAATACAGACAAAAAAAAAAAAAAAAGAAAAGAAATAGAAGCCATTTGCTTGGAAAGATTAAAAGCAGTGATATGGACTATAGTCAAGTATACTGAATACACTCTCATAATTATAATTCTTTTATATTGAGTGAATTGCTTAAATTTGTAATTTACATTTCAAAGATCAAATTATTTTAAACTGGAATGAATAGAGTATCATATGGTTATCTATCAGCTGTAGCATAACATTACACTTTTGCAGTAAGCTAAGAGAACTGTTTTCCAAGTCATGAAAGAAACATTTAACAAACAGCATTTACTGAAAGAAACAAAGAAAGGAACCTATTTTAGAAGCACACTGATTTATGTATGATATTATTTATAAATTCTTTTCAAAAGGCATGGCGTATCTTTGCAATTTTAGTCATTGCATATAATCAGGCGAATATTTAATATGAGAAACATTCTAGAGAAAGCAACGTGTTTATTAATGCCATCTCCCATCCAAAATAAACTCTTCTATAACTTCACTGTAAGATGTGTCCAAGCCCTCTTTGAGGTTTTTCTGGTATTAGCAATTGTTTTTTATCTGCCACCCATCAGATGCATTTTATTTTACTATTCAGTCTTTGTTTTCCTTTAAGTATATCTATTTCAACCTTACATAATGTATCCTAATATCAAAAAGTACTTTGTAGTAAATTTTGTTCATAAAACAAAGTGATGCTTTGTAAAGTGAAAAGCTATATTCTGATTTTTGAGCAGTTTAATTTTCTTGTACTAATTATCTGTAGATTGTTCTTCAGAACATAATAGTTTACTGTTACACTTTGAAAGAGATTTGAGAGCATATTTTAATCTTGGTTGCTTGTCTATATAAAAATGATTATATTCCTTCTCACTCAGATCTGTCATTAAAGATCACAAATATTCCCTCTCTCCTATAACTTTCTTCTATGAAAATAAGTTCTATAAAAGTCTTCATTTTCTGTATTTGAGGGAAGTTAATATAATTGTGGAAGTTCCCTTTTAGAATTTTTCTTACAATTACAAAAATAAGACGTCAAGCAATGGTGAATATACTGTGTAAAAAGCAGCCATATAATGTTTTAAGTTACGGTATTGCCATAAAAGACTTATAACACTAATTTGTTTGAAATATAGTTAAGGGAATTAGAAAACAATATTGTAATTTTAAGATATGGAGATATTTCAGAAAATTACCTAAATAACATAACTTCACAACTCCACTGACATGACTAAGCAAATTCTTGCTGTGCCTCTATGAATAAAAAAAAAAGTTAGTTTTACACAAAGGTAAACATATAAACCTGCTTTGAACCTCTGATTCATTTTTGTTTTAAAAATTAATGTGTTATGCTAGGTGGGTGTATCAGCAACTTTCTGCCTATTCCTGGCCAATAATGAGTTTCATATTGAACATTGCCAAACTTATAAAAGATTCAAACATTAAGCCATAACTAAAGGACACATGATTTATACTATGTATAATTCTGAATGTAAATCAAAATAAGTGTGTATATGTATATATTATAGGTATGTCAAGTATTATAATTAATGCTGATATTAACCACCATAATTAGGTTATCAAGCACCAATCTCATTGTATTCTTCATATTCCATGTGCTGTGCCTCTATATTACATAAGTGCCCAATAAATATAAGCTGATGGGTGGGCAGGTAAAGCAAATACAAGTAAATGCCAATCTACTGAAGAAAACACTAAAGAGTCTGAATATTTTGTATTCATTTTTACTGGATTAAAAAGCTACCATTTCTTGTCCAGGCATAGTGACTCATGCCTGTAATGCCAGCACTTTGGAAGTTCGAGACGGGAAGATCACTGGAGGCCAGTTCAAGAGCAGCCTGGCCAACTTGGCAAAAACTCCGTCAATACTGAAAATACAAAAATTAGCTTAGTGTGGTGTCACCTGCCTATAATCCTAGCTACTCAGGAGTCTAAGGCAGGAGAATCACTTGAACCAGGGAGGTGGAGATGGCAGTGAACAGAGGTCACGCCACTGCACTCCAGTCTGGGTGTCAAAATGAGACTCCATCTCAAAACAAAAAAAAAAAACAGAAAGAAAAGCTACCATTTCTCAAGTAGAATAACTTTCTATAAAAATATGACTGTTTAATATTTCCAATAATTTGGAGCATTTATAATCTTAATTTTCTAGGTGTCTTTTCACTCAGAAGTATTCTAAGTCTACAACGATCTTCCTCAAAATCATCCACATTAAGGAAATCGATGTCCGACAGTACTATTAAGCTTTATTTTGTCATAAGGTAGGTGCCAATCAGCATTAATAATCATCTCATGCAAATTGTAGAGAAAGGAATCACCAGCAGCAAACGTATCTCAGTTTTCATACTTGATTTTTTTAAATTCACAGATTTGTTACAATATATAAGAAAGTTTGAATCTTTCCTCAAGTAGATTACATGTAGAATCTGAAATGAATGTTGGAACCATGCTGTGGAAAATAGTTTGAAAAACAAACAGAAACGAATGAGCATGAAAGAGGCATAAACCTGTCATCTTACATTGCAAAGTGAACCTAGTTTCGCAAATAAATTACATACAATCAATAGCACTGCTTGCCACAGACTAGGAATCTTACGTTCTTTTGGGACTTGTTTTTCAATCTCTTCTTAATGGAAAAGTATGTTGATAATCCTTACATCCACAGGTCTTGTCAGAGTGCCTCTAAGAAGAAATGTGACATATTTGCTGTAGACAAGTGGTTGACTGCATCAGAAAAGTTCAAAGTATTTCCTCGTTTTCATTTTTTCTTATGTAATGCTATTTGGCTTGACTTATTTCTATAATAAACTACTTTTTGTGGGGTTTTTTTTTTTTGAAATTTTTGGTTGATTCTTGTTTCTTTAGTAAACTCATTTGTAGGTTCTCAGAGAAATCTTATTTTGAAGCTCTATGTGGTCCAAAAGCAATATTTAGTTTACTATAATTTAGTTAAGATTATATTTAAAATATTTTAAATTGAGGCTTTTAAATAAAACATGACAGGAGACATGTTTTACTTAAACATGAAAAATTTCAGAGCATTAAATATTTGATAAACATATTTTAATTTTTTTGTATTATACTTTTAAGTTCTGGGGTACATGTGCAGAACATGCAGGTTTGTTACATAGGTGTACATGTGCCATGGTGGCTTGCTGCACCTATCAACCCGTCATCTACATTAGGTATCTCTCCCAATGCTCTCCCTCCCCTATCCCCCACCCTCCAACAGGCCCTAGTGTGTGATGTTCTCCTCCCTGTGTCCATGTGTTCTCACAGTTCAACTCCCTCTTATGAGTGAGAACATGCGGTGCTTGGTTTTCTGTTGCCTGTGTTAGTTTGCTGAGAATAATGCTGAGAATCCATGTACCTGCAAAGCACATGAACTCATCTTTCTTTATGGTTGCATAGTATTCCGTGGTGTATATGTGCCACATTTTCATTATCCAGTCTATCACTGATGGGCATTTGGGTTGGTTCCAAGTATTTGCTATTGTGAATAGTGCTGCAGTAAATATACGTGTGCATATGTCTTTATAGTGGAATGATTTATAATCCTTTGGGTATATGCCCAGTAAAGGGATTGCTGGGTCAGATGGTATTTCTGGCTCTAGATCCTTGAGGAATCGCCACACTGTCTTCCACAGTGGTGGAACTAATTTACACTCCCCCAACAGTGTAAAAGTGTTCCTATTTCTCCACATCCTCTCCAGCATCTGTTGTTTCCTGACTTTTTAATGATCGCCATTCTAACTGGCGTGAGATGGTATCTCATTGTGGTTTTGATTTGCATTTCTCTAATAACCAGTGATGAAGAGCCGTTTTTCATACGTTTGTTGACCACATAAAGGTCTTCTTCTGAGAAGTGTCTCTTCATATTCTTCACCCACTTTTTGATGGGGTTGTTAGTTTCTTGTAAATTTGTTTAAGTTACTTGAAGATTCTGGATATGAGCCCTTTGTCAGATGGATAGATTGCAAATTTTTTCTCCCGTTCTGTAGGTTGCCTGTACACTCTGATGATAGTTTATTTTGCTGTGCAGAAGCTCTTTAGTTTAATTAGATCCCATTTGTCAATTTTGGCTTTTGTTGCCATTGCTTTTGGTGTTTTAGTCATAAAGTCTTTGACATGTCTATGTCCTGAATGGCATGCCTAGGTTTTCTTCAAATGTTTTTATGGTTTTAGGTCTTACTTTTAAGTCTTTAATCCATCTTGAGTTTATTCTTGTATAAGTTGTAAGGAAGGGGTCCAATTTCAGTTTTCTGCATATGACTAGCCAGTTTTCCCAACACCGTTTATTAAATAGGGAATCCTTTCCCCATCAGTTGTTTTTGTCAGTTTTGTCAAGGTTCAGATGCTTGAAGATGTGTGGCATTATTTCTGAGGCTTCTGTTCTGTTCCATGGTGTGTATATCTGCTTTGGTACCAGTACCATGCTGTTTTTGTTACTGTATCCTTGTAGTACAGTTTGAAGTCAGGTAGCGCGATGCCTCCAGCTTAGTACTTTTTGCTTAGGATTGTCTTGGCTACATGGGCTCTTTTTCGGCTTCATATGAAATTTAAAATAGTTTTTTCCTAATTCTGTGAAGAAAGTCAATGATAGCTTGATGGGGATAGCACTGAATCTGTAAATTACTTTGGACAGTATGGCTATTTCACTATATCGAATCTTCCTATCCATGAGCATAGAATGTTTTTCCATTTGTTTGTGTCCTCTTATTTCCTTGAGCAGTGGTTTGTAGTTCTCCTTGAAAAGGTCCTTACATCCCTTGTAAATTATTTTCCTCGTTATCTTATTGTCTTTGTGGCAATTGTGAATGGGAATTCACTCATGATTTCGCTCTCTGTTTGAAAATTATTGGTGTATAGGAATGCTTGTGATTTTTGCACATTGATTTTGTATCCTAAGACTTTGCCGAAGTTGCGTATCAGCTTAAGGAGATTTTGGGCTAGACAATGAGATTTTCTTTTCCTTTCTTTTCTTTTTATTTTTATTTTTTTTAATTTTGTATTTATTTATTTATTTATTTATGTATTTTTTGTGATGAAGTTTCACTCTTGTTACCCAGGCTGGAGTGCAAACACCTTTGGTGTTTGATGGTGACCTTCGGATGGGTTTTTTGTGTGGATGTCCTTTCTGTTGATGTTGATGCTATTCCTTTCTGTTCATTAGTTTTCCTTCTAATAGTCAGGGCCCTCTGCTGCGGGTTTGCTGGAGTTTGCTGGAGGTCCACTCCAGACCCTTTTTTCCTGGGTATCACCAGCAGAGGCTGCAGAACAGCAATGATTGCTGCCTGTTCCTTTCTCTAAAAGTTTCGTCCCATGGGGGGCACCCTCCAGATGCCAGCTGGAGCTCTCCTGCATGAGGTATCTGTCGAACTCTGCTGGGAGTTGTCTCTCAGTCAGGAAGCATGGGGCTCAGGGACCCACTTGAGGAGGCAGTCTGCTCCTTAGCAGAGCTTGAGTGCTGTGCTGGGAGAGCCGCTGCTGTCTTCAGAGTCAGCAGGCAGGAACATTTAAGTCTCTTGAAGCGGTGACCACAGCCACCCCTTCCCCCCGGTGCTCTGTCCCAGGGAGATGGGAGTTTGATCTATAAGCCCCGGACCGGGGCTGCTGCCTTTCTTTCAGAGATGCCCTGCCCAGAGAGGAGGAATCTAGAGAGGCAGTCTGGCTACAGCAGCTTTGCTGAACTGCGGTGGGCTCAGCCCAATTAGAACTTCCCAGTGGCTTTGTTTACACTGTGAGGAGAAAACCTTCTATGCAAGCCTCAGTAATGGTGGATGCTCCTCCCTCCACCAAGTTCAAGCATCCCAGGTTGACTTCAGACTGCTCTGTCGGCGGTGAGAATTTCAAGCCAGTGGATCTTAGCTTGCTGGGCTCCATGGGGGTGGGATCTGCTGAGCTAGACCACTCGGCTCCCTGGCTTCAGTCCCCTTTGCAGGGGATTGAATGGTTCTCTCTCACTGGCGTTCCAGGCACCACTGGGTTATGGAAAATAAAAAATAAAAAACCTGCTGCAGCTAGCTCGGTGTCTGCCCAAATGGCTGCCCAGTTTTGTGCTTGAAACCCAGGACTCTGGTGGTGTAGGCGCCTGAGGGAATCTCCTGGTCTGTAGGTTGAGATGACCGAGGGAAAAGCGTAGTATCTGGGCCAGAATGCACCATTCCTCAGGGCACAGTCCGTCATGGCTTCCCTTGGCAAGGGGTGGGAGTTCCCCACCCCTTGTGCTACCCAGGTGAGGCGACACCCCACTCTGCTTCAGCTTGCCTTCCATGGGCTGCACCCACTGTCTAACCCGTCCCAGTGAGATGAGCTATGTACCTCAGTTGGAAATTCAGAAATCACCAACCTTCTGTGTTGATCTCCCTGTGAGCTGCAGACCGGAGCTCTTCCTATTTGGCCATCTATAAATCAAATACTGGCACATTTCAGTGGTGAATAACGTTATAAAGAGTTAATTGGTATCAGAGGTAGTTACTTTTTCATTATGCTCATTAACTAGGTAGAATTCATTCATTTGGAACTTAGCAGACAGTTGCCTCATTTGTATGACAATGAAAGTCCTGATTAATAAAACTAGCATAATCTTAATACATCTTAAATTTAAAATGTGTGATATATTAAAACAAAAACTGAAATACATGCATTAGGTAGCTATAGATACTAAAATACATTTATAATGACATAAATTGTAAATTTCATATAAAAGATAACATTTCAATAAATAAATGTCATAAATTTTGATGACTAAAACTTATTCTATCTGCAGTGAGTGAATAATCATTCCAATTCTATTTGAGTATATAAATAAAGAGAAATTGCATAAATAAAATGAGATAGACGGGGGCCACATAAAGATATTTTGTTCAACAGCAGACTACATATGTGATGGTAATCCCGTAAGATTAGATGGAGCTGAAAAATTCCTATCGCTTAGTATTTATTATACAGTATTTTTATAAACTGTTACTTTAGAGTATGCTCCTTCTAGTTAAAAAAACCCAAAAAGTTAACTGTAAAAGAGCCTCAGGCAGTTCCTTCAGGAGATATCTCAGAAAAACGCATTATCTTAGGTGATTCCAGCTCCATGTGTGTTAATGCTCCTGAAGACCTTCCAGTGGGACAAGATGCGGAGGTGGAAGACAGTGATATTCATGATTCTGATCCTCTGTAGGCCTAGGCTAGTGTGTGTGTTTATGTCTAGTTTTCTAATAAAAATTTTTGAAAGTAAAAATAAATAATATAAAACTTTAAAAAAGCTTGTATAACAAGAACATAAAGAAAGGAAACATTTTTATATAGCCATACATTGTGTTTATTTTAAGCTAAATGTTATTCTAAGAGTCAAAGGTTAATAAAACTAAAAGTTTGTAAAGAAAAAAAAAACTATAGCTTTCCTGTCCTGCAAGCTCCATTCATGGTAACTTCCCTTTACTAGTGTACCATTTTTATTTCCTATATCATATTTTTATTGTATCATTTCTATGTTTAGGTATACAAATACCACTGTGCTACAATTATCTAGAGTATTTAGTTCAGTAACGTGCTGTACAGTAATATGCTGTATCGGTTTGTAACCTAGGAGCAATAGGTTGTACTATATAGCCTAGATGTGTAGTGGGCTAGACCATCCAGGTTTGTGTAAATACACTCTGTGATGTTCACACAATCAGCAAATCACCTAAGAATGCATTGCTCAGAATGTATTTCTGTTGTTAATCAGTGTATGACTGTATATCTACTGTTTCCAGATTTATTATTAATTATATTTATTATATTTGATATGTTAACCCATTCTCCAGTTACAACTGTATATCAACTACAGGTAGTTCCAAAAGTTAAAAATTGAATTAACTGAATTACATTTAGATATTCATACAAAATAATAAATGAACACATTACTATACGTTACACATACACATTTATGGTAGGGAGTCAAATTGGTCCAATAGGCCACCAATATCAGGAACAAATCAGATTATTTTTAAAAAGACAAATTCCTGGGAACTTTCCAGAAAGAATAAATCAAATCTATAGGTAAGGGTTCAGGAATGTACATTTTAACAAACTTCTTAGGTGATGTTTGATACTTTAAAGTTTAAAACTTTCTGACCTAGTTTTTACTTTCAATTTTCAATTGAAAATTCTTTGAATTTTAGAAGAGTGTGTACTGGCATAGGGATATATGGGGTTTCATTTACATAAAAGCAATTTAAGTTATGATCTTGTTCATTAATCAGAAATAATTAGAGCTGTTAGTATGCATTAGATGTCTAACTGAGCTCAGTGCTCTGCATGTATTATCTTAAATGTCCATAGAAAATTTAAAGTGCTTAGAGGGGTTAAGTAAAAAAGTTCAAGGAAACAAAAAAAGATGGTGGGGACCCAGGGTCAAAATCAGATCTATGGGACTCCTAAGCCCTTGCTTTTTCTACTATTTCACACTGATTTGAATTACTGGGGAACAGGGATTTAAACATTTGGATATTGTGCTGAATGTTTTATCTCTGCTCTCCGCATTCATTATTTTTTTCTTTTTTTTTGTCTTTGTAGATTTAGTGAACACACATGCATTTGTGTTTTATGGATACATTGTGTACTGCGTTATTCTGGGCTTTTAGGGTACCCATTACCTGGATAGCATACATTGTACCCAATAGGGAATATTTCATTCTTTACCTCCCCCCATCCCACCACAGTTTGGAGTCTCCAAAATCTATGACTCCTCTTTGTATGTCCATTGTTTAGCTCTTACTTATAAGTAAGAATGTTCCAGTTTTGTGTTTGTTTTGTTTTGTTTTACTTTCTGTTTCGTAATCATTTCACTTTGGATAATGCTCTCCAGTTCTGTCTATGTTGCTGCAAAAGATATGATTTAATTCCTTTTTATGGCTGTGTAGTATTTCTGGTGTGTATGTATGTGTGTGTGTGTGTGTGTGTGTGTGTGTGTGTGTATACCCACTGCATTTTCTTTATTCAGTTATCCATTGACAGACACTTAATTCCATGACTATGCTATTGTGAATAGTATGGTCATTAACATACCAGTGAAGGTGACTGATATGGTTTGGCTCTATGTCCCTACCCAAATCTAACCTTGAATTTTAATAATCCCCACATGTCCTGGGAGGGACTGGTGGGAGGTAAGTGAATCATGGGGGTGGGGTTTTCCTGCACTGTTCTCATGATAGTGAAGAACTCTTATGAGATGTGATGGTTATATAAAGTAGAGTTCCCTTGCACATGCCCTCTTGCCTGCTGTCATGTAAGATGTGACTTTGCTCCTCATTTGCATTCAGCCATGATTGTGAAGCCTCCCCAGTCACGTAGAACTGTGAGTCAATTACATCTCTTTTATTTTTAAATTACCCAGTCTCACATATGTCTTTATTGGCAGCATGACAACCAACCAATACAGTAAATTGGTACCATTTAAGTGGGGTATGGTTGTAAAGATACCCGAAAACGTGGAAACAACTTTGAAACTGGGTAACAGGCAGAGTTTGAGACACTTTAGAGGGCTCAGAAGAGAAGATGATATGGGAAAGTTTGGAACTTCTAGAGAATTGTTGAATAACTTTAATCAAAATACTGAGAGTACCAGGCTGAGGGGGTCTCAGATGGAGGTGAGGGACTTGTTGGGAATTGGAGCAAAGATGACTCTTGTTATGCCTTAGCAAAGAGATTGGTGGCATTTTGCCCCTGCCCTAGAGATCTGTGGAACTTTGAACTTGAGGAAGATGATTTAGGGTATCTGGCAGAAGAAATTTCTAAGCAGAAAACATTCAAGAGGTGATTTGGGTGCTGTTCAAAGCGTTCAATTTTACACATTCACA
>NW_012110874.1:139696-213947 GCF_000951045.1 Mandrillus leucophaeus | reverse complement strand
CACAAATATATCACTTGGAATTAGAATTCATGTTTGAAAAGAAAGCAGAACATAAAAGTTTGGAAAATTTGCTGCCTGATGATGCAATAGAAAAAAAAAAAATCTATTTGTGAGGACAAACTCAAGCCAGCTGCAGAAATTTACATAAGTAATGAGGGACCAAATATTAATCTCCATGACAATGCAAAAAGTGTCTCCAAGGTATGTCAGAGACCTTCACAGCAGCCCTTCCCATCACAGGACTGGAGGCCTAGGAGGAGAAAATGGTTTTGTGGTACCAGCCCAGGACCCCTGTGCTCTGTGAAGCCTAGGGACTTGGTACCCTCCATCCCAGCCACCTTAGCTATGGTTGAAAAGGGCCAAGGTACACCTTGGGCCATGGCTTCAGAGGGTGCGTGCCCCAAACCTTGTCAGCTTCCACATGGTGTTGAACCTGCAGGTACACAGAGGTCGAGAATTGAGGTTTGGGAACCTCTGCCTAGATTTTGGAGGATGTATGAAAACGTCTGGGTGTCCAGGCAGAAGGTTGTTGCAGGGGCCTGACCCTCATGGAGAACCTCTGCTAGGTCAGTGCAGAAGGGAAATGTGGGGTTGGAGCCCCCACACTGTGTCTCCACTGGGGCACTGCTTAGTGGAGCTATGAGAAGAGGGCCACCATCCACCAGACTGCTTAGTGGAGCTATGAGAAGAGAGCCACCATCCTCCCAACTCCAGAATAGTAGATTCACTGATAGCTTTCTCTGTGCACCTAGAAAAGCTGCAAACACTCAATGCCAGACTGTGAAAGCCTTTGGCAGGGGGCTGTAGCCTGCAGAGCCACAGGGGTGGAGCTGTTCAAGGTCATGAGAGCCCACCTTTTGCATCAGTATGACCCAGATACAAGACATGGAATCAAAGGAGATCATTTTGCAGTTTTAAGATTTGACTGCCCCACTGGATTTTGGACTTGCATGGGGCCTGTAGCCCCCTTTTTGGGGCCAATTTTTCCCATTTGGAGCAAGTGTATTTACCCAGTGCCTGTACCCACATAGGAAGTAATTTGCTTTGGATTGTACAGGCTCATAAGCGGAAGGAACTTGCCTTGTCTTAGAGGAGACTTCAGACTGTGGACTTTTGAGTTAATGCTGCAATGAGTTAAGATTTGAAGGCATGATTAGTTTTGAAATATGGGGACGTGAGATTTGGGAGGAGTCAAGTGTGGAATGATACAATTTGACTCTGTGTCCCCACCCAAATCTAAGCTGGAATTGTAATAATCCCCATGTGTCATGGGAGGGACCTGGTGGGAGGAAACTGAATCATGGGCACAGGGTTTTCCCATGCTGTTCTCACGATAGTTAATACGTCTTATGAGATCTGAATGGTTTTATAAATGGGAGTTCCCCTACACATGCCTTTTTGCCTGCTGCCATGCAAGTCGTGACTTTGCTTCTCATTTACCTTCAGCCATAATTATGCCTCTCCAGCCATGTGGAACTGTGAGTCAATTAAATCTCTTTTCTTTTAGAAATTACCCAGTCTTAGGTATGTATTTATTAGCAGAGTGAAAACAGACTAATACAGTGACTTTTTAATGTAATGATTTCTTTTCCATAGGTTAGATGAAACCTAGGAGTAGGAATGCTTAATCAAATAGTAATTCTATTTTTAGTTCTCTGAGGAATCTCCATACTGTTTTCCATAGAGGCTGTACTAACTTACATTCCCACAAGCAGTGTATGTGTCTCCTTTTCTCCATATCCTTGCCACCATTTGTTGTTTTTGGACTTTTTAATAACCGTCATATTGATTGGAATAAAATAATAGCTCACTGTAATTTTAATTTGCATTTCTCTGATAATTAATGATGTTTAGCATTTTAGTAGGTTTTGGGGCCACTTGTATTTTTTTTTGAGAATTTTTTTTATGTCACTTGCCCACTTTTTATTGGCTTATTTGCTTTTTTCTCATTGAGCTTTTTGAGTTCTTGGTAGATTCTGGATATTAGCCCTTTGTCGAGTGCATAGTTTGCAAATATTTCTCCCATTCTGTAAGTTGCGTACATACTCTGTTGATTGCCTCTTTGGCTGTAAAAAGCTTCTTAGTTTAATTAAGTCCAATTTTTCTATGTTTGTGTTGATAGTGTTTGCTTTTGAGGACTTAGGTCAAAAATTCTTTGTTTAGGCCAATGTCCAGAAGAGTTTTTCATAAATATTATCTGGGAGCTTTATAGTTTCAAGTCTTACATTGATAGTTTCAGGAGTTTAATTCATCTTAACTTAATTTTTATATGATGAGAGACAGAGGTCCAGTTTTATGCTTCTGCCTATAGCTACCCGATTTTTCAAGCACCATTTATTGAAGAGCGTCCTCTCTCTCGTGTATATTTTTGTAAACTTTATCAAAGATCAGTTGGTTGTAGGTATTTCACTTTCTTTCTAGGTTTTTTATTCTGTTCAATCGATATTTGTGCCTATTTTTATACCAGTACTATGCTGTTTGGGTTACTACATAGCTTAAAAGTACAATCTGAAGTCAGGTAATGTGCTATCTCCAGATTTATTCTTTTTGCTTACTATTGCTTTGGCTATTTGATCTCTCTTTTTTAAATTCCATATGAATTTCAGTACTGTTTTTCTGAATTCTGTGCAAAATGACATTGGTAATTTGATGAGAATTGTGTTGAATCTGTTGATTGCTTTGGGCAATATTCAGATGTACACAAAACTGGTACTAATCCTGCTAAAACTGTTCCAAAAAATTAAGTAGGAGAGAATCCCCTCTAACTCATTCTACAAAACCAGCATCACTATGATACCAATGCCAGGCAAGAACACAACAACAACAAAAATGTAAAACTGCAGGCCAATATCCCTGATTTACATAAATATGAAAATCGTAAACAAAATACTAGCAAATCAAATTTAGCAGCACATCAAAAAGATGGCCGGGCGCAGTGTTTCACATCTGTAATCTCGCACTTTGGGAGGCCGAGGCCAGCAGATCATGAGTTCAAGAGATTGAAACCATCCTAGCCAAAATGGTAAAACTACTAAAAATACAAAAATTAGCTGGGCATGGTGGCGCGTGCCTATAGTCCCAGCTACTTGGGAGGCTGAGGTGGGAGAATCGCTTGAACCTGGGAGGCGGAGGTTGCAGTGAGCTGAGATTGCGCCATTGCACTCCAACCTGGACAACAGAGTGAGACTCCATCTCAATAATAATAATAATAATACACAGTAATCAAGTGGATTCTATTCCAGCGATTCAAAGATGTTTCAGCATTTGTACATCAATAAATGTGATTTACCAAATAAACAGAATTAAGGCCAAAAATCATACAAGCATCTTAGTAGATGCAAAAAGGGCATTTGATAAAATCCGGCATCTCTTCTTGATAAAGACACCCTCAAGAAACTAGGCATATAAAAAACATACCTCAAAATAATAAAAGCCATGTACAACAGACCCACAGCCAACATTATACTGAATGGGGAAAGTTGAAAGCATCCCCCTAGATTCAAAGGATTCCTACTTTGACCTCTCCTATTCAGCACATCCATTCTTAATTATTTCTCATCTTGCTGTCTACTTGGGAAGATTAAGTAGAAGGGGTTGCATTCAGTTCCCTACTTGGATCAGACAATGAGAGGCACTGGCAGAAAAGAGGAGACCAGGGAAAAGAGGAGTGGGGTACCTGTACGCCAGCTCCCTAGCTGATGGGTCACGGGTTGGCTGCATTTTTCCTTAGGTGCAAGTCCTTTCCAAACCTTCTTTGTAGAGCTATGCTTTGCTTTCTAGTAAGCACCTTCTCCCCTTGCCACTTCAGTCCTAGGGTGCAAATGACTTTCCAGCCCTGGTACTGAAATTTCCCTTCTTAAATTCCCTAAACCCAGTCAACATATTTGTAATAGCTTTTTTAGTTTTAACTTTCTTCAAATACCCAGTTTGATTGTGCCATCTGTTTCCTGCCAGGTCCCTGAGCAAATATTCATTCGGATTTAATGTATATTTTAAAAATAAACACTGTAAGTTTAATACCTCCCAGTACAATTTTTAGTTGGAGAATATCTTAATAAAATTTTCTTAGGACTTATCTGGAGACAAATGTTCGGGTTGAGAAATGATACAATATAATTTAAAGCTGTGAATAATTTTGATGAGTCAGATTAATATTGAAATTTGGGGACTAAAGCTGACTGATAGACAAACAAAATATGTTTAAGGAGAGAAGTGCACGACCAGCAAAAAATAGTTGAAGAATTCAATGTTCCACTTAATAATTGATATGTCAACTAGACATGCTATCAAAAATAATATAGAACTGTTAAACTTAAACATACTTGACCTAAAAGACATCTAGGAAACACTCTTGCTTACAGTGAAAAATACAGTTGCAACTCTAAAGAAATGTAAATCTGAGGAATAGGCCTAATTTCTAAAGAGGTTATTACATTGTGATATAGCAACAAGTTATTGCTTTTTCTTGTAGAAATATTTTGGAAGTATTCTTTTACAGGCAATTTATTTGAAGTTATAGAATCTGGTTTATGTACATTGAAATGTTCTGGGCACATGCAATCTAATTTCAAGGCCTGGTTGAAATGGTTTACTGATTGAAACATTTAACACTGTTAGAATGATTCTTCAACATGTTCTATAGGGAGTGTGGGAATTCCCTATTGCTAGCGCTTCCCTAGAATTTCCAATAATTGTGTTTTTGAGAATCTTGAGAGACAATGGTGGCATTTACAAACATGCATTCACATGCCAGTTGAAGGCAATAATTATCTTCAAGGGATATCCTTAGCCTGGGAAAAAGAACAGAGCAGACACTGGGCACACATTGGTCTGTAATTACATGTGGGATTGTCTTTTGGAAATCCCTGGATATATTCACGAGATCCTTGGCAGGGGAGAGAATGTGATTTACTTTGTATCCAGAAACTGAGTAGGTGTGCTTATGTTAGATTTCATCATTACCAACTAAGTATGGTGACTTGCACAGTAGTTCAAATATTACCACAACAATTTTTAGCTGTTACTAGTTTGTAATTTTACTACAAAAATCACTAGTACACCATTTTGGACCTTTCTGTAAGCAGACACCAAGACACATGCACAATATTTATTGGGAAAATTGTCTTTGAAAAATAAAGGAGAAAGGACAAAGAAGTAGGCAGTGGGAACCCTTCAGTCATGTATAAAGGAAGAAGAAAGGGCTCAGAGTAACTTCTCTCACAGTGCAGCTCTGTGAAATTTCATTCCATGTCTAATGAGGAGAACCGGAGTAAAGATTTCCCATCAAAAGTTTCCTGTGATCAGCAGGAATAGCTCAGTTCTATCAACCCCAGAAATCTTAGTCACTGACTGGGAACACCCATGAGAGAGTATGGCCTTAGCACAAATTCAAAAATGCAACAGATATTTGAAGCCCATTTGCCAACTACACATATCCCAGTAACTAGGTTCTCGGATGGGAGAAATGAGTGGAGCCCCTCAATGACTATCACAGATAGTTCTGGAAAACTCTTTATACTCAAGCATAGGCAAAATGTTATATTATTTGCATGTTCAGAGCCTACTAAATATCAGGATAGAGTTGAAATACGTATTGTCAAATATGTAATTTAGTGAAAAATTAAAATATCTTCATTACTTAAGGCAGATTACATTTTAAAATCACATGATTGCTAAACTAAAAATAGAGGGAGATAATGATAAAATAGAAGAAAATATGACCAAGTGTTGACAAAAACAAGAAAGAAGAGAACTTAAAAATATATCTTTTGAAGGAAATGGTCCAATTTCTCATTTTTTTAATGCATCTAAAAGTGGAGGACAGATTTCACAAGATCTCTCATTAGTGAGATAATGAGATACTCTTCTAAGTAAGAATAAGAGAGAAAATAAGGTGTATGGTCATTTGTGAGAGAACAAACATCACTATTTAAAAAATAAAAATCTCACCAGTGAAAACACACCATCTTGTATTTACCATGTGGATTCAGTTTTAAATGATTGTAACCTATGATGAAATGATATTCACATTATAAACATTCCTAAAAATATGGATAAAACACTATTATTAGATAAAGTGTTTCATAGTCAGCTGGTTCTGGAACTATGACCCCCATAACCAAAATCATAGCTGATTTCTTCCTTTGTTACTTGAACATTTTTGTTGTATTTGACATGTTGAAAAATATTTTTGTGACACATGCATAGCACTTAGCAGTGGGAAACCAAAATGAGGTTAGAAAGTTTTACTACCCCAGTAACACCCGCTAAGAAGACACGCAAACAGCAGTAATGAAATCATTACTCTCTGACTCTAAGAATAACACAATAACAAATAAAAACATTTTGACTATTAGTACTTGTTTAGTTCTCTTAGCATAATGCCATATGCTCATATCTCAAAAATATAAACTGGAATTTAACTGTACATATAAGAAAACTACATATATATGTTTTTGCCAAAAAATAAAAATAAAACTGACTTGCCTCCACTGACATTCATAGGGTTGCAGGTAATGTTATAAATGATAATTACAAAACCAGCGCCTAATGTAGGCTATTAAAATATCCAAAAGAAGTCATTTAGGAAAAAATAAATTATATGGAGAATTGAAAAGTGAAACTTTTTAAAACTAAAAAACGTAAATGTATAAAAATGTGAATATTCATTTAGCATGCTAAGGCATAGCAGAATAAGCAGAAACTCTGTTTTGTTGCTAATTCTGGCCAAAACTATGACAATTTTTAACTTAAAATCATTAAAAAATTATATTTTTGTAGAAAATTGGACAAGAAGTCACTGTAAATCTTTTTTATTTTAGAATTAATAAATCAAAACTCTTGTCTGCAATGTTTTTAACAATAGTAGTCATGTATGCTGAAATAAGTAAACTAACTGTTCCTTTATGTGCTTCATACTCATTTTTACTTCTACCTATACAACAGCATTTTTTCATTTTGGATTTTTTTTTTTTTTTTTTTTGAGACGGAGTCTCGCTGTGTCTCCCAGGCTGGAGTGAGCGGCGCCATCTTGGCTCCCTGCAAGCTCCGCCCCCCGGGTTCCCGCCATTCTCCTGCCTCAGCCTCCCGAGGAGCTGGGACCACAGGCGCCGCCACCACGCCCGGCTAGTTTTTTGTATTTTGAGTACAGACCAGGTTTCACCGTGTTAGCCAGGATGGTCTCGATCTCCTGACCTCGTGTGCGCCTGCCTCGGCCTCCCAAAGTGCTGGCATTACAGGCGTGAGCCACCGCGCGCCTGCCCCTTTTTGGATATTTTGAAAGACAGTGAAGAACACTGCCCGTTTCTCTTAGTTCAGAATTGCCAGAAATTCCTAAGAGAAAGGGAAAAGAGCAAAAAGCAGCAAACTTGTGTTTATATGTGTTTGATAATGTCTGCCTAACTGGTACTTCTGCAAAAGCATCTGTCAAGTTTCTATAGGTTTGGCAGAGGGGAGAATGGCACAAAGGCATTAGATAATTTTTTTCTCAATAACTTATAGAAGCAACTCTTAAAAATCAAACATAATAGCTGAAGACTATAAAAATAGTTAATACATTCTATATCTATACAAACATAGACTGGTACACACATACATCTTTGCTCCATGTCACTAAGGAAAAATACCATGGGTAGTTACTGTACAAAATAAGAGATGCCAATAAAACGTTGGAAGAAAAACAAGCAGATGAGCAAGTGATAGCAGGGCATTTCCTTAGCTGGCCTTGGGATGACCTAGTTCTCCTCTGTTTCTTCCTTGTAGATCCCAAGAATAACTGTAGAATGTGCTCGAAATGCAATATTTTGAATTAGGAAGGACAGTCTGGGCTTTGTTCCTCTCTCCCCTAGAAGCAGGATGCCCTTCAAAGTTTTGCCCCATAAGTCACATAGTCTCTGAATTATATAACCTGGGTGAACTGCCTTTCAGAGTCCCTCAATATTGTGCAAAATGGGGCACACACAGTCAAGACTTTTTCTCCTCTGTACCGTTTCTTAAGCCTGGGGGCTTCTGCTCATGATGGATCCAGTCTTCTGTGCCTTTCAGCCTATCAGTCAGTATTAAACCTGCTTCACATAACTTGTGTGTGACTGAATTCTGTCACACTGGACTCAGATAAATAGGTAACTGGTGCATGATGGGCATAAGCAGTAGCCCAGGACACAGTGGGAATCATTGTATAGACTTCAGTTTCTGGTAGTTGGCATAATAATCATCTTTGCTCTTCTCCATGCAGTGAGAGTCCTCTCTTGGGATCCATAATTACTGAGTCTGCTTTACAGTGGTACCTTAGGAGGGAAGACAAAGTTGAAAGCTAATTGCTTGCCTAGAGATGCAACACAAAGCAAGTGTATTTACACATAGAATAATAGGATGTTTCTGCCAATGAAACTCCTAAATACTTGTAAAGAGAAAAGATATGAAAACAGGAAGATTGGTTGAACATTTGTTTGGACACCAGTTAGAATCCCGAATCCTCACATTTGCTCCATGCAGCCATGACTTGTTCTTTCTAACAGTGGCAACATACAGAAAATATCTGCTCCACTCTTGTTTAAGCAGACAGATGCCATGTATGGTAAGAAGACAGAATAGGGTGTGGGTAATGTGAGGGCCGTTAATTAAAAGTCAAAATGTAGTAGTGATACTCTTCCAACTTGTGTGTCCTTTCTGGATGGACAGCTAAGCTTATATTCCCAGGCATTGCATATCCTCACATTCTGCTGTTTGTTTGCTAAAGTATTATTAATACAGCACATAGGTATACTAAATAGTAAGCCATATGGAGAAAGGACTTCTCTGAGTGAGAATATTTTAATGCTGGAATAAGTAATTTAAAAATAACATTTCAAACTACAAAAGAAATAATTTTGGAGGGAATCTATTTTTTCTGCACCTTGATGTATCCATTTATTAATTTAAGCAATTATCTATCACATATTGGGTGCATAATTTTCCCTGCTTTTAAACTTGAACTATAATAATTGTAATGTACTGCAATGAAGACAAACGTAATTTTGTGAAAAATGCAGCTGGAGCACAGGGTCTTTCTGGGTGGTCAGGTACTGTATGTCTCGGAATTTAACTGGTGAATACAGACTCAAGCAGATATGGGATAGGAGATCATGTTAAATAAATGTGAATAATTAGATGAGATGGAAGATCGGTTGGCCTCTTCAATCAATGCAGATAAAACTCTGGACATTTTATATCCCCAGAATGTAAGTCCGTTCATATTAAGGATCAAATGAACAATATCATTTATTGTTACTAAATAAATCTGCATGTGTTAAGGATAGAACCACAGCTGCATTAAGAAAAACTAATGTAAAACCAAATAAGCAGTTAGAAATTGAGTTCAGATAAATAGGTTTAAAAGAGAAAGAAGATAGCCAAGAGAGGACTGTAATCTGACTGCCGAGCTGTAGTAAGACACGCCAGAGGGCAGAGCTGGAACACGAGAGGAAGTACCTCAATGTGGTCAAATAGGTTAGGACTCAGGCAAGAAATAATCACTGGAGAAGTGAAGGTCTGCAGACTTACATTACCTAGCTAATCAGGCTGCACACAAATGTCTACTTAGTGCTTAGTCCACACAATTCCTCATGGCATCAAAAGTTATTGAACTTCTATGTATCTTTAAGAAATATAGCCACAGAGATCAATGATAAACAGTGGTTGGCAGCGATCCAAAGTCTAGATGTTAATGGGTAAAACAGACTAGTTTCTCCCCCATGAGTAAATCCTCTTTTTCGTTTTTTTCTATCTTTTAAGATACCCATGTTTTTATTTATAGCACTTATAAAAATATGTCCTTATTCATATTTAGTGCAAATTAATTTGGCAATTACAAATCACACTTACATTTTCTACCTTCCTTAGTATATTTTCTTTTCCATATAATTTGTTGCCTACAATGGTACGTATTTATTTGTGAATTTACTTATTATTGTCTTTTTCACAAGAATTTAAGCTCCAATTTGGTAGAGATTTTTTGTTTCAATCTTATCTCTATGGGCAACACATGGAGCAGGAGCCAAATAAATATGTGTTGAATGAAATGAGTACATATTTGCTGAACAGATTGAGAGAGAATAAACATATTTATTTAAGGATTATTATTTAATATTTGTTTTCATCTCTGGATGGCTATCTCTGTAACAATTGAGAGTCTTGTAGTTGTGTTTTGCTTACCATTGCTTAATCAGAGCATATAAAAGACTTAAAAACATTACAGATACTTGTTGAATGAATGACTAAGTGTTGGAAAATCTAATGTGTTTGTACACTCCTGTTAGGACCAAAAAAAGCTGATATATTAATTAAATATTATGAGATTCTGGATTCAAGAGTAATGCCTCAGAACCTAGGGGACAAATTGTGATGCAGAGTTGGAAAGAAGATTATTTTCCACCACTCAACATCCCAAGCATAGAACAGTTTTGTGATATGATAGTTTAGAGGTAAAGTTTTCTGATACTATATATACATACATATTATATACTATATATACTGTATATTATATATACATACTCTATATAGTATATATTATAGATACATACTCTATATACATACTGTATATACTATATATAATATATGGTTTGTATATATTATATATGCATATACTATATATACTACAAACTATATATAATATATAGTATATATAGTATATAATATACATATGTATATATTACCGTAAACCAAGATAAGTTTTTTATTTTTACTTGAATTTCTTCCATATACCTCCAAATTTCTATGAAATTTGTTATACTTTCAAAAATCTATTTTACAAAAATCCCTTAATCAGAGCTCACTTGTAGATAACTCCAAGTATCCTCATTTATTTTGCCATATATCCCAAAATACAAGACTTTTCACTAGTCAAGTGAAAAGCCAATAAGAAAAATAATAATAATAGCTAACATATATCATGGCTTGTTTTGTGTCAGGAACTTTAGATAAACTATATCAGTGAATTACAGAGCAATTCCTAAGTTCACAAAGATGGAAACTGAGACTCAGAGATGTTAAAATTTTAGTTACAACTACTACTAAAAGAAATTAAAGCTAGTCTTCTGAAGCTGGAAGACTGTAGTTTCAGAATCTTAAGAACATCATTATATTACTAAGGATGGCAAATTTGTATATAAATTTTTCAGAGCACTCGAACTTTGGGAACTACAGCCAGTTAGCAAGCCAGTTAATTTCAGGATGCATCAATAGAGGAGTAGGGCCAGAGAGAGTAAATTAAGGCACTGAGGCCAGAGCAGAAGGCTGCTGGACAGAGACAGTTTGTATTAACACTTACTTGCACTTATACAACAGCTAAAGAGAGGTTCTCTGCTTCCCAATGACACTGCCTCACTCTCTAGGTTGCAATATTTAACATTTTGACTGACAGGAGTTCATAGGTAGTCACCTTGGTCACTGGACACACTAATACCAGATTGCTGGAGATGCTAAGTCTGGTCAAAGTAAAACTTGAGAGGGAAAACTACTGAAGGGGCCTGAATGCTCATCATATTTGGAAATAATAGTGCATATGAGATTGTTGAGTTGACATATTAAGCAAATCTTATTCCTTTTTTATATGAAACCCAATACTGTGTAAGCCATTATATACTGACTTTTTAAAGAAAATTTGTACAAGATTAGTAATTTGAACAGCATTCTACTTCTGGCTCCTACTGTCATAGAAAGTAATGACTATATAGCTTTCTATGGCAGTAATATAACAGCAGCATATCTTTCATTAAGTTAATATTAATATTTCCTTAAATGATACTTATTTGTCATAATAAATAATAAATGAGAAATGTCAAAATTAGTTATTTTTATTTCTGTACTTTATGATTAATGTTTAAGGAATAAAGCATGTGTAAGTATCATAAGGTAGTTGAATGATAACTTAGAAAAGCAACTTGAAAAGGAAAAACTAATTTAAATTATTGTACAACATAAACTATATAAATGTGACTACATCAAACAATATCAAAAAGTTAAATAGATAATATGCCTCCCAAAAGAAGTTACACAACGTATTAATTAATACAAAATAGGCTGGGTGCAGGGGCTCACACTGGTAATACCAGTCCAGTCCTTTGGGGAGCTAAGACAAGCATATTGCTTGAGCTCAATAGTTCAAGACCATTGGGCAACATGGCAAAATCCCATCTTTACAAAAAGTACAAAAAAATTAGCCAGGCATGGTGGTGTGTGCCTGTAGTCCCAGCTACGAAGGGGGCTGAGGTGAGAGAACCACCTGAGCCTAGGAATTCGAGGCTGCAGTGAGCCATGATTATGCCACTACACTCCAGCCTGGGTGACAGAGTAAAACCTCATCTCAACAAACAAACAAACAGAAAACTTAAACAGTACATTAGAAAGATCACTCACCATGACCAAATGGGAATTTATCCCTGGGATGCAAGGATGGTTCAACATACGCAAATCAATCAACATGATATATTGTATAACCAAATAAAAGATTAAAACCATATGATCATTTCAATTGATGCTGAAAAAGCATTTGATAAAATTCAGTGTTGCTTCATGATAAAATCTCTCAAAAAACGGGATGACACGGGAGGTGGAGTTTACAGTGAGCCGAGATCACACCACTACACTCCAACCTGGGCGACAGAGCAAGAATCCATCTCAAAAAAAGAAAAAAAACAAACAAAAACCGGGGATGACAGAAATATACTTCAATATAATAAAAGCCATATATGACAGACAGACCCACACCTAGTATCATACTGAATGGGGAAACCTTAAGACCTTTCCTCTACGATCTGGAACAGGATAAGAATATCCACTGTCATTATTTTTATTCAACATAATCCTGGAAATTCTAGTTAGAACAATCAGACAAGAGAAATAAATAAAGGGCAACCAAGTTGGAAAGGAAGAAGTCAAATTATCCTTATTTTCTAATAATATGATCTTATATTTAGAAAAAAACTAAAGACTCAGAAGAAAATTATTAGAACTAAAAAAAATATAGTAAAGTTGCAGGATACGAAATAAACATACAAAAATCGGTAGCATTTATATATGCGAACAGTGAACAATGTGAAAGAGACATTTAAAAAGTAATCCCGTTTACAAAAGCTACACATAAAATTAAATACCTTGGAATTAACTTAACAAAAGAAGTGAAAGATCTCTATAATGAAAACTATAAAACATTGATGAAGGAAATTGAAGAGGACACCAAAAAAAAGGAGGGGGGGGAATATTCCATGTACATGGATTAGAAGAATCAGTATAGTTAAAATGTTCATACTACTCAAATCAGTCTACAGATTTGATACACTCCCTATCAAAATACCAGTAGCATTCTACACAGAAATAGAAAAGACAATCCTAAAATTTACAAGGAACCACAAAGACCAGAATAGCCAAAGGTAGCATACCTAAGCTAAAAGAATAAAACTGGAGGAATCACATTACTTAATTTCAAATTACACTGCAGAGCCAGCATGATACTGGCATAAAAACAGACATGTAGACCAATGGAACAGAATAGAGAACTCAGAAACAAATCCACACACATACATTGAACTCATTTCTGACAGAGGTGACAAGAACATACACTGAGGAAAAGACAGTATCTTCATAAATGGTGCTGGGAAAACGGAATATCCATATGCAAAAGAACCCATATGCAAA
Organism: Mandrillus leucophaeus; assembly: GCF_000951045.1. Classification (NCBI taxonomy): domain Eukaryota; kingdom Metazoa; phylum Chordata; class Mammalia; order Primates; family Cercopithecidae; genus Mandrillus; species Mandrillus leucophaeus. The sequence goes on along the minus strand of NW_012110874.1, from coordinate 200,276 downwards.
AGTAGACCTCATCCCTCACCATACACAAAAATCAAATGAAAATGGATTAAAGACTTAAACCTAAGACCTCAAACTATAAAACTATTACAAGAAACCATTGGAGACAATCTCTAGGACTTTGGTCTAGTCTAAGATTTGAGCAATACCCCACAAGCCAGGAAACCAAGCCAAAACTGGACAAATGGGTCCACATCAAGTTAAAAAGCTTCTGTGCAGCAAAGGAGACAATAAAAAAACTGAAGAGACAGCCCACAAAATGGGAGAAAATATTTGCAAACTACCCATCTGACAAGGAATTATTAACCAGAACATATAAGGAGCTCAGACAACACTATAGGAAAAATACCTAATAATCTGAGTTTTAAAAATGGGCAAAATATTCAAAATATTTGAATAGACATGTCTCGAAGATATATCATGGCAAACAGGCATGTGTAAAGGTGCCCAATGGGTTGGGCACAGTGGCTCACGCTGATAATCCCAGAAGTTTGGGAGGCTGAGGCGGGTGGATCACCTGAAGTCAGGAGTTGGAGAACAGCCTGGTCAAAATGGTGAAACCCCGTCTCTATTAAAAATATAAAAAATAGCTGGGCATGGTGGCGGGTGCCTGTAATCTCAGTTATTCAGGAGATTGAAGCAGGAGAATGTCTTGAATCCAGGAGACATAAGTTGCAGTGAGCTGAGATTGCCCCATTACACTCTAGTCCAGGCAACAGAGCGAGACTCCATCTGGGGGGTGGGGGGAAAAAGTGCTCAACAACGGGGATCATCAGAGAAACGCAAAGCAAAACTAGTATATCATCTCACTCCAGTTAAAATAGCTTATATCCAAAAGACAGGCAATAGATGTGGAGAAGAGGGAACCCTGTACACTGTTGGTGGGACTGTACGTTAGTACCACTATGGAGAGCAGTTTGGAGGTCTCTCAAAAAACTAGAAATTGAGCAGTCCATAAGATCCAGCAATCCTACTGTTGAATCCATACTCCAAAGCAAGAAAGACAGTATATGAAATGGATATCCACACTCCTCTTTGTGGCAGCACTCTTTACAATAGCTAACTTTTGGAAGCAACCCAAGTGGCCGTCACCAGATGAATGCATAAAGACAGTGTGGTACGTAGGCACAATGGAGTACTATTCAGCCATGAAAAAGAGTGAGATCCAGTCATTTGCAACAACATGGATAGAATTGGAGCTCATTATGTTAAGTGAAATAAGCCAAGCACCGAAAGACAAACATCACATGTTCCCACAATGTGCTTATTTCACATTGCATGCCTGTATCAAAATATCTCATGTACCCCACAAATATATAGACCTACTAGTTACAAAAATCTTAAATAAGTAAAATATTTTTAAAAACTCCTTTCTCAGAGAATCCATTGAAAATTGTGAAATCCCTTTCAAAACAAAATTTTGAGTTCACAGGTATATTGGAACATCATTTGAATGCGTTTTTCTTTTAAATTATTTTTATTTCTATTTATGATATGGTCATTTTTGATTGTCACTAATTGATACTTTTGAAGTATACATCTCTTTACTAGTAGTCTATCATCTTTCCACTGACGGGTAACTTTCTGTTATTAGAAAAATTAAATTCACTTCTCTGCCACACGATGATTTATTTAAAATAATTCTTGTTTGAAATACTTTTATTCAGAGTTCATATTTCTTTAATGAATTTTTCACTGCATCAAATCATGGCATAATGGATTTTATGTACCTCGGGGCTAAAGTACATCAAAGTATATGGGCAGTGAAATTTGAGGGCATCCTTCTTAGGACATTAAGAAAAAGGAGAATATAGTTTGAAACGTAGTTTCTTATTGGTTAAAAAAGATTCAGAAAACGTATATCTCAAAAATGAATAATTTATTAAAGATGTCTATTATGTCTAATTATTAGAAAGCATGGCAAATTATTTGAGATAAGAGAAGAACATTTATTTCTAACTTGTATATAAATAAAACATTTGAAAGAGATTTCTATTTAATTTTGTGGATAAGTACTGTGATTGTAAATATATTGTCTTTTGTATTTTTGAATTTATGAATTCTTGGTAAAGAGTTATATTCAGAAATCATGTATCTGAATCTCTCTCTGTTTCTTTCTCAGTTGCTTTCTGTCTCTTTCTCTCGCTTTGTCTTCCCCCCGCCCCAAAACATATATGTACACCTGTACACACATACATATACATCCATACACACATACATATATGTCCGTACACACATACATATACGCCCATAGACACATACATATATCTCAGTATATCTACACCTTTAGTGAGTTTCAACATGGAGTGGAGCTAATATTTGGGTTGAGAAATAAGATTTTGGTATGTATCTACTTTTTAAAAAATACTCTGATGGCCAGTGATGATGAGCATTTTTTCATGTGTCTGTTGGCTGTATGAATGTCTTCTTTTGAGAAATGTCTGTTCATATCCTTTGCCCACTTTTTGATGGGGTTGTTTGTTTTTTTCTTGTAAATTTGTTTGAGTTCTTTGTAGGTTCTGGATATTAGCCCTTTGTCAGATGAGTAGATTGCAATAATTTTCTCCCATTCTGTAGGTTGCCTGTTCACTCCGATGGTATCATTCTTAGCAAACTATCACAAGAACAGAAAACCAAACACCGCATGTTCTCACTCATAGGTGGGAACTGAACAATGAGATCACTTGGACTCGGGAAGGGGAACATCACACACCGGGGCCTATCATGGGGAGGGGGTAGGGGGGAGGGATTGCATTGGGAGTTATACCTGATGTAAATGACGAGTTGATGGGTGCTGACGAGTTGATGGGTGCAGCACAGCAACATGGCACAAGTATACATATGTAACAAACCTGCACGTTATGCACATGTACCCTAGAACTTAAAGTATAATAATAAAAAATAATTTAAAAAAATACTCTATATTTTCACATATAATGGCTGATGATATTTTAGGTAGTATAACTAAACTGTATTATAGTAACACATGCTTTTTGACACCAGGATCCTTGCCTAACTCATGGCTTTATTCTTAGGTTTATTAGAGTAACTGCCTTATAGATAGATAATAAATAATTATTAAGTACATGCTTGTGTTTAAAAAATGTGAATAACTTCAGGAGGAGGATAGTTTTAAATGTAGTTAGATACTTTGTTATAATTATGTTCATTAAATGGGAGTTTTTTTATTTGTTATATATTACATTTCCTAATTTATAATATTTGAATCAAATAAAGGACCTGAAAGTATCTCATAAAATCTGAAAATTAAATGATGAGAAAAAGTTTTCCTTACATTTATAATTTATTGCATACCATTCACATTGCTTTTTTTTTAAAAAAAAAAAAAAGCGTTTCTGTGCGATTGAGAGAGAATGAGGAAAAAGTAGAAAAAAATAAATACTAGTTAACTCTGGTAATATTATTTTATATTATTCTGATAAACTATTCAGAAAAAGTACTCTGTGTGCTATGTATTATTGATGGTACAGATTGTAGTGAAACATTGAATAATTATTTAAAAAAAAATACTCATCAAAAACTCAATTCTTTGCTTTTTATTCATTTAAAAGCTTTGTTCTTGTGTTTTCTTTGCTTTCTGTTGTATAAATACATACAAACAATTAATAATCTTCTCTTCCAACTCCTCAGCTAATTCGTCTTTCATGTAACTGAACCAAATCTTGATGTTGAAAAATTTATCAACTTTATACATTCAATATTATTATTTTTATATAATACAACATATTCTATTTGCATATAATATATAATACAATATGTTATATTTATATATCATATATTATAAATAATAATAGGTTTTGGCACTTGAATATTTTCACATATAGCAGAATCATACTGGCTAAAATAATCTACAAATCGACAGCAGAGGGCACCCATTTCCCACTTTGAAGAAAAACTGAAATACTTCCCTATAAACATTTCCATAAACGTGTATTGCTTTGTCAGTTTATTTAGAAAAGAAAGAAAGCATATTTGCTTTTTTTCCCAAAAAGCATTAAGGAAGAGAAACAGAATTGATAAATACGTGTGGTGGAATCAATTATGAAAATAAACTCTAATAAATTACAAAACAGTAAACAGTTTCTAAAGAAAATACATGTAAAAATCTATTATCTATTTATCTTCATTATCATGCATAATTTACGTATTGTTTTATCTATATTTTAGCTATGTACCTGTAACTGTTACTTATGCTTATTATAGTAAATCCTTACTTCTGATGTATTATTATTATTGATAATAATCTTTGTAATTTTGTAGAGCAACTACACAGAAATGATCTGCTTTAATAGAAGTAATTACACACATCTACTGTGCATAGTTAAATCTGTGTATGCTCATGAGTGTGTGTGTGTGAGAGAGACAGAGAGAGAGAGAGAGTGAAAAACTTCAATATTTTGGAGTTGTAAAACATTTTGATATAAATGAATTATTAGACTGTTCTTTAAACACATTCAAGAGAAAAGAATAGAGCCTTTAATGCAAATAGACACTTTTCAGTAAATCACTAAAGTCAAGATTTTGAGTTTAATATGGAATTCAATAAAAATTTTTGCATTCACTTTAGCTTTAAATAACTTCCTTTGGTCTACATTGTATTTTATTTTATTGTTATTTATCTAATAAAGAACAGGAGGAAATATTACTGATTTGATAGCCAGAGGCTTATATTATGCGAATCAAGTCAGTCTCTTTGGAGTTTGCCCTGCTATCTTTTTGGAATAAATTGTCCCTTAATTGGTGAGGATAGAGAATATTATTTTAATAAATATTTAATGAAAAAAGATGTTTTATCTATTCATTAGACACCTTAGTAATATATGTTCATTAGAAGAAAATGAATAAGAGTATTTAATATTCTTTGTTTACAACAGATGACATAGTAGAATATATTAATATGTAAGTTGTGACCTTCACACTTCGCCAGTTTTAGAGACAATGTGTAAGTTGCCCTCTCATACTGTCTTCTATGCTTTATGTTAATTTATTTTCAGCTACATAAATTAAATTAACATTTAGTGATAGCCATATATAATCTGTAATTAGGAGTATAAATATTTTAAGAGTATGTTTTTCTTTAAGTTAAGAATTTTAAGGTTAAAAACATATTGATCAAAAGTGAGTATGTCGTCAGGTGAGGGGTGTGGGAAGGGATAGCATTAGGAGAAATACCTAATGTAAATGATGAGTTAATGGGTGCAGCACATCAACATGGGACATGTATACATATGTAACAAACCTGCATGTTGTACACATGTACCCTAGAACTTAAAGTATAATTTTTAAAAAAAATGAGTATTGTAAATAATATATTTTATCTCTAATATGTTGAATTTTTAAGGAAATAAATTAATAGGAAGATGTCTACAAAGCACCCATGATTTGTTTTCTTGAAGATATAATTTTAAATTTGGAAAGTGCCCATTGAATTCAGTTCAAAGAGAAAAATAAACAAGCAAAATATACACAATTTAAATAGAAATTGAAAATCAAGTATTTAGTTAATATTGTATACCAAAATTCTCTTTTACTTATTCCCATTAATTTATTGGCACATTAAACATTTCAAATTTTTAAATTAGAATTTAATAAAACCTGTAAGATATGAATGATATGGCCTTCTATATATGTTTGAATTATAGTAACAGCAGTTATAATTTCCTTTACTTAAAATTAAAATGTGGATGATTACATGACTGAACGGTTTTTAAACAGGATTTTTGACACAAACATCTGAAACATTCACTTGTGAAAACATTTTTAAGATTTAAATAAATAAAATATTTAGAATTTGATTTGCTTAATTTCATAATTAGAGATGAGTTAATAAAGAAGAAAAGAGTTTATATTGTTTATTGAAATATGTAATTATTTTAAAGATGTTGTTGCTGGAAATAAAGTACATATTTTGAGCTCGAGTTGCTACTCTCAGAGGTGGATATTATGCTGTGAATGATGAAAATAAATTAATACATCCTGAATAAAAATAAACAATATCACATAAGTCCTACTGTTCACAAAACACTTTTGAGATAGCTAAAGTTACAAAACATACTAAACTCTTCTTAAAATTCTATGATAAATGTATTATTATTTCTCATAAATAAACAAACAATAGTGAGAAGCAAGACATGAAACAGTTTTCTGAATATTTTTGTTTTGAACTTTATAGTCTTATCAAATAGAAAAATTATTTCCTGGACAATATAGAATTGAGACATAAATTTACATGTTTTTAGGAAGAATATGTGCTTGATATTAGTAAACAAAAAAGACAGGTACAATTAGGTTTGTTTTTAACAATGTTAAACAGTAAAGGTTTTAAAATTGATAACTCCTATCTGTATATAATTCACTGTGTATTTTCCATAGAGCTATACATTCTAAATGCCTTTCATTATGACTGTCATCTATCTCCATAACTTCAAAACTATTCTTTGATATTTATTATATTCAACTTTCTTGAATAGTGCCATAGGCTTAGCAATGAAAATATGTTTAGTAGGAATAGTAATGTTGATGGAATAGTGGCATTAGTTTTCCAGTTGGTAGATGTTATACTTTTCCTTCTCTGATTTGTCTTTTGTTTTCTATTTACCATCTATTTAAAAAAAAAAAAAAGTTGATTTTAATCATATAGGTTTTGGCAACAGTTTTCTATGCAAAATGACAGATGATTCAAATTGTCAGCAATCTTACAAATCAATGCAGATAGCCACATGATTGATCCAGTTATTGCAATCAGTATAGATTTTGAACAAAGCATCAGCTGTGCCACAATCTATTTGGCCCCAGAAACTGCATCATTTTTCTAGGCCCTATCTTTTAGAAATGGAGGTGTTGGACTGAATACAAATTCTCAAAAAGTCATTTAATCAATAAAGCAGAAGGCAATGAATGACAAGGAAACTTGTGTGGACAGAAGCAAGCCAACTGCTCTTTATGGTAGTTAATATGAGACAAAGCATTCCTAGTTTTAAATAAAAACAATTGTGTTTTATAATAAAGTAGCTTATTAGTTAATTAAGATGAATAACCAAAGTCCAATTAAAGCCAGTCAAAATATTGTAAGAACTAATAATGCAAGGTGTTAGAGGAATAAGAGTAGATTTTTAGCCTTATGTTGAGCTCTTTGCTTTATCACTCCCTTTACATCCAGCTTTTTCTGTTTCTTTTAATGGCTGAATCACGGAAGTGCAACTTCAATCACATTCAATTTATATTTTTCTTTTGCTTCTTCCATTCAATTAATACGTCATTAGATATTCTATTACTATCTCAAATACCAGCCCCTAAAAGACATTGTACTAGCTGCTTGTCACACTGTATCTCATTTCATTTTCCTATGTTTATGAGGTAGACTATATAACTAGTTCTTGGTCTCAGATAAAAATATTACAATATTCTTATAATGAGCAAATAAAAAGCAAGGGCCTGAATTCAGGCCTATCTTCCTCCAAGATGATTTTAACAATGACATAACACTGTTCCCTGAAAAATTCAAAGCTACTTTTCTCTTCTGTGCATCAGTGCTTTTCTATTTTCTACCTCCACTAACTTAATCTATTGTGTGTGTTTTGAAATGTTTTCTCTCTCTGATATCTCTCAAAATGTAATGTATCCTACTAAATATAATTGGAATAATATTTCTATATCACATATTTACTCAAAAGAACTTTCAGAATTGCTTAGAATTAAGAATATTTAGTAAAATTAAAATATTGCTCACACAAAAATTGAATAGAACTTTCCTTAGGCAAACATATCACTTTTTACTATTAGAATACAAATATTGTCAGAGTAATATTTTAGAATGAATGTCTAAATCAGGTATTTTCTTCTTAGAAGATGCTCAAGTATATTTTTTCTGAACTGAATTTATACTATAACAAATACTTTTATAATGTCTTCAAGTGAAGAATTCTTTATTATATGATATAAAACACTTGAGAGCAAAAGAGGATATGTAGCTTTTTAAGTTGGCATTTGAGAACAACAACCAAAAAAGTCCCTACGTTATTTACATTCCAAAGCAGAGTGATAAGAAGCTTTCTACTAAGAAAAATGCTTAATGTAAGTAAGTTTGAAATAGCCTGAATTGACTTTCATGTTTATAGAATAATAAGTATCAAAATGGTGAAAAACATGTGATAGCCCTCTGTTGCAGGAAGAAATAGAAAGTTATTTACATTGTTCCCTTAAGTCTTGATATTTTAGATAGTTTGATCAAAATAATTTCATGTATTTTCATTATGAATGTGAATACTTGTTCTGTAAACCTAAACATAAACTCAGAAAAGTTACTGGGCACTGTGAATCTTTTACTTCCTGTGAGGCTGTACAAAATTTACTTTGACGTGAATAATGCCAAAATTTGAATAAGTGGACTGTGACCTTTGAATTAGAGAAGGGTGCCTACCGAATCAACAATCAGCACTGTCTAGTTCAAATAGAATCCTCCTTGAAAAGCGTCTGAAGTGATTTCATAATCTTAAAAGGAAAGATGATTTCACTTTTAATTCCTTTTCAAGCCCATTATTTCTAATGTTGATGTGATTTTTTTGTTCAGACGGAGTCTCACTCTGTTGTCCAGGCTGGAGTGCAATAGTGTGATCTTGGCTTACCGCAACCTCCACCTCCCAGGTCCAAGCAATTCTCCTGCCTCAGCCTCCCAAGTAACTGGGACTACAGGCGCCCACCACCACACCCGACTAATTTTTGCATTTTTAGTAGAGATGAGGTTTCACTATGTTGGCCAGGCTGGTCTTGAACTCCTGACCTCAGGTGATCTGCCTTTCCTAGCCTCCCATAGTGCTGGGATTACAGGTGTGAGCCACCACGCCCAGCCAATGTATCTCTTGAGCAATACAAATTAAATTTAAAACTTTAAATTTTAGTTTTCTAATTAAATAAAATGTATATGGACTTAAAACTTGAATTATTGTTAAGTCAGAATTATATACATTATTATTTTTACTGTAATATTAGGAATTTTTTTAAGTCAAAATTTTGGCATCTTTTCCAACAATTATTAAGCAATTTTAACCTCATTTAAGGACTCAAATACACAGCTAAACATTAGCTGTGACTTCTCTTATTACTAATATCTATCCCATATTTAATTTAATATACTTCGTACTGTTTTATTGACTAGATCTGATGTATGTCTCTACAGTCAAGTGAAATATGGTTATACCCTATCATCTAGGCATGAATGTAATATAAAATATTTATTAGCATTTAATATCTGCCAACCTCAGGAACATGTTCTATACCTATAATATCACATCTTAGAAACATAACCCAGTTATGTAAATATGACTGTGACAGAGAGGGCTATGTTTACACAGCTAATTAATTTCTATAATTTTATAATGCTTGTGACAAAAATGAGTTTTGAACCCAAATGTATTTGTGCCCAAACACCAGGTTATTAAACATGTTACAACCTTATTACCAAACAATATCACACAAAATAGCTTCTTACTAAATGCTTAATGTGTTTATACTTATCTAAACCAGGGATCAGGAAACTCTGGACCATGGGTCAAACGCTGCCCACTTCCTGTTTTTGTAAATAAAGTTTTATTTGAACATATTCCTATTCATTAATTTATGTATTGCTCATGGGTTCTTTCCCAGTACAGTGGCAGGATTTGTTAGTTACACTAGACATAATATTACCCACAAAGTCTAAAATAGTTACTTTTTAGAAAAAGCTTGCCAAACCTTGATGTAAACTATATTACATAAACCTCTGTGTAAAAAGGTACCTCAACATGAAGATGACCACATAGATTTTATCATTTTAGTGATTATAAATTATGTAAATTCCTTCCCTAAATACCTCCTTCATCCACTGTGGCAGACTGAATAATGCTACTCCCATCCAAAAATGTCCACACGCTAATCCTCAGAATCTGTTAATGTTACCTTATATGGCAAAAGAGATCTTGTCAATGTGATTAAATTAAGAATGTTGATGTGGAGGGGATATTCCTGGATTATTCAGGTGGGTCCCAAATATAATCATGAGCGACCTCCTGAGATAGAAGCAGGTGATCAGAGTGGATCATGGAAGACATGACTGCAATAACAAACACTTTTTGATACACTTTGAGGATGAGGAAAAGGCACTAGCCAAGGAATACAGGGGACTTAGAGAAGCTAGATAAACAAAGAAATGGAATCCCTCCAGAGCCCCAAGAAGGATCCAGCCTGGTGACACCTGGACTTTGGCCCAGTGAAATTGATTTCATACTTCTGCCCTCAATTGGTGTGGTTTTAAGCCACTAGGTTTTTGGTAGTTTGTTATAGCAGCAATAATAAACTTAATACACTCTCTGAATGAGACCTGAAATCTTTTGAATTTGTAAGACATATTTTCTATAAGAAAATTCTTATTGGGTAACAATGACACCTCTGAACATCTGACAATGGCAATGGATAATTTCCACAGAAAATTTTGAACATACATATATACATAAATTTTTGCATTTAATTTCAGAGTTTAATATATCCCCCATATAACTTATTTGTGGAATTCCTTGAGTTCTATGGGCTTCAAATGCTATGCCTGTAATTAAATTGGCTTGGTTATAGATATCAAGAAAATGATGAAAACTGTGCTTTATCTGTTTCTTTATCAATATATGTTGGTGTTGTTTATCTGATTTTATGTCTCCTCCCTCTAGAAAGAAAACACTCTGAGAACATGGGCTTGGTCTTTTGTTTATCAATCAATAGGTGGTTCCTAGAAAAACCACACATACACTTAATAAGTTTTGGTGAAAGAATGAATGAATAAATAGATTGATGAGCAAATATTGAGTTGTTTTGAACTTCTTTGTGTTTAATATAAGGAATCCTAGATATTTGTTAAATAGGCAGTGGACAGAAATAACGTTGACAGCAGTGCAGAGTAGAAAATGGATTAAATTCAAAATGACAATGTGTAAACATTATAGTAAAATTAAATTAAATTAAAAACTGTTAGGAGTCTAAGTGATGCAAATTTAGTGATTTGTTTATCAAAGCAAATTTTCATCTCAGCTCTCCAAAGAGCAAATCTCCCAAATTTGATTTGGGAAGCTTTTAAAAGATTATGATTCCTAAAGTTTCTTAAACAGGTACAAAATCAAGGCCCCCAAATCTGGGTTTTATAGAACTTTCCAAGTGATTTTATGAAGAAATCAGATTTGACAAGCAATGCTTGAATGCACGTTTCTCTTTCTGTCCATACCTTTCTTATTATTGACCACTAAGGACAAAATATTTTGCAAATGTATCTGAGTAATAACACACCTGGGGAAATGATTACAATTTAGACTCATAATCCCTTCTTGGGATATTTTGATTCAATATTTCAGAATCAGTACCTAGAAGTAAGGAAATATAGTAGACATCTTAGGAACTTACAATGGCCTAATAGCTTGAGAAATTCTATTCCAAGTAGCATATTTTGATGAAATAATTAGTATATATAACTGCACTCTTCATTTTGACCAGACAATAGGTAGTATGCATTGAAAGGCTTTTCTTTTTTACGTTTTGCAACCAGATATGCTAAACATTTTCAACTAAGCTATTCAAAGTAACAAAATCTTTTATTTCCTACTAAACAGTAAGCAAATGTTTTATACACACACAAACACACACAGACACACACAGATACATATCCATGCACACATACACATATAGCATTTTCTTTTTTAAAAGATCAAAGCTTTATTTTGACTTTTCAATGACAATATTTAAAAGGGCTATTATTTTAAAAGTCGTCAGCCTCTCAGGACTTAGTATGAGGAAGATCCAGTTTCTATTAAAAAATGGGAATTGCTGTGTAAACTAGGTAGCACTGGAAATTTTAGTACGTGTTAGCAATTGCCCATTACCTTAATGTTTGTGAATTTAAAAAAATGAGAAAAAAGATTATGTTGATTTGAAATACTACTCAACTGTGTGATCTCTTTTCTTGTCATTAACTTACTTCTAGATCTCCTCTAGCTTTTAGCAAATTGAACCTGAGTTTGGCATTTTTTAATGTCAGTGCCCTCCAACTACAGGTTGAATATTCCTAATCTAAGATGCTTGGGACAAGAAGTGTTTCTTACAGATTTCATATTTTGGGGGATCTGGGAATATTTGAATACATGTAATGAAATGCGTTGGAGATGGGACCAAAGTTAAAACACAAAATTCATTTTTATTTCATATATACATAACCTGAAGGTTATCTTATGTAATGTTTTCAGTAAATTTGTGCACCTGTCATTTGAGGCCAAGTGTGAATCTTTCACTTCTGGTGTCATGTTGACACTCAGAAAGCTTCAGAGTATGGGGCGTTTTGAATTGTATATTTTCAGATTAAGGATGCTCAACCTGTATATGTATGGCACTATGGTATAAATGTTTGTGTCCCTCCAAAATATGTATGTTGTAATCTTCACTCCCAAAATGATCGTACTAGGTTGTGGGGCCTTTGGGAGGTGGTATAATCTGCACAAATAAAATCATTGCTTTTATAGGAGAGGGCCAAAAGATACCCCCTCGCCTTCCACTATATGAGGTTAGGATGAGAGTATAGCTGTCTAAGAGGAAGCAGGTTCTGACCAGACACCGAATCTGCTGGCACCATGATCTTGGACATTCCAGCCTTCAGAATTGTAAGAGACAAATTACTGTTGTTTATCATCACATAGTTTGTGGTATTTTGGTATAGGAGTCTGAATGGCTTAAGAAATATGACAATAGTTAAAATAAAAGCCAGAGAAAGTTGTGTCTCTTCATCTATATTTTAGGAAGATAGGTATCAGTATAGACTTGGCAGAAACGATTTTCATGTGGCAATTATTGGGTGAGGTTAGATTGCTGTATTTTATGTAACCAAAATTAAGTCTTCCAGCCAAGGCATTGTTACCAAAAGATTGTTTTTAGACTTTCATGTGTGCCTGTGCACACTCATATTTTCAACTTTATATATATATTATACATGTATATTTACATAATTATAATACATTATGTATAATTGTATACTTATTTATTTTCCATTTTTTATATGGAAATTTGACAGACTACATCTTTAGGATATTTAAAAACCATAGTCTTTTTGTAAATTAATTATTCATATTCAGGTTTATTTATCTATATTTATATTTGACCTTTTGTTTTTTGTTTTTTGAGTTTCACTCTTGTTGTCCAGGCTGTAGTGCAATGGGGCAATCTTGGCTCACTGCAACCTCTGCCTCCCAGGTTCAAGCGATTCTCCTGCCTCAGCCTCCCGAGTAGCTGGGATTACAGGCGCATGCCACCACTCCCCCTAATTTTTGGTATTTTTAGTAGAGGCGGAGTTTCACCATGTTGGCCAGGCTGGTCTTGAACTCCTGACCCCCGGTGATCCACCCACCTCGGCCTTCCAAAGTGCTAGGATTACAGGCGTGAGCCACTGGTCCCAGCCTATATTTGAACTTACAATATTTTACTGTTATGTGTTTGTTTTTCCGTTAATGATTTCACAATATTTTTCCATGTACTTAGTCCCACAAATAACTAAAAATTAATTTTGAACACAGAACTTCATTTTGTAATCTTTCAGTTCCTAGCAGTTAATTTTTAAAAGTCTGGTATATAAAAGAAGCTCAAAAATGTTATGGAATACATGAATTAATTCTTGATTGCTATTCTTGACTACCATCATTTATGCAGTATACTCGGGAACTCTGTAGTGTTCCAAGCTTTATTTTCTCCATATCAAATTTGTATGTTTTCACAGAACTAAATTTCTGGCCTTTTAAACCCTCTTTTCTTTTATTTTTTTTTCCTTCATCGTAATGGACGGTTTTTGGAACCAACGCTATTGAATATGTGATGTGCAAATAGTGAAGTCACTAGAGTACAGTGCATACTCTGGATGTGCATTTTAGGCTAAAAAGAATAGTTGTTAAGGTAGCTTCAGTAAATATAAGTTCGTTAAGAGCAGTCAGAAAGAGAGAAAATCATCTATGTTGCCGCCTTGGCAGGCCTCAGAGAGCAGAGGTTGGAGCGCGTGGAAGAGCGTGCTTGCACTTCCTAGAACAGCAGTGCGGGTCCTGCTCCAGAAGCTGGACTGTCCTGCTCCAGAAGCTGGACTCCCCTGCTGCCACCCAGAGCTTTTCAGAAGCTACACTTCCCATCTTACTGCAGTTCTGCCCTATTTGGTATTGAAGCTTCAAGCACCTTTGCTTCATTGCTCTGCCCTGCGGGCCTTGTTTCTAGCCCTTGGCTTCTGCTTCCTCCTAGATTCTTCAGTCTTGAACTTCTCTGTTCCCTGCATTCTTGCCTTTCACTCCACTCTGCCACCTGGATGAGAGGCTAAGGACCAGTTTCCGTCACAGGAACCTCCTTCTGTACCACAAATCCCTACAGTAAGAAGCTGTGATCAGAGTGGTGGCACACTGATGTTAGAAACTCAGGAAACTGCATGAGTCATCCTTCCAAATAGGATATAAGCATGGCCAGTGCATGCATTTTCTCAGATGAATACACATCTATTAAACAAGCTGCATAGATTCCCCAGAGCATTCAATATAATTTTTCTCTGTATTTTTCCTGTAAAGATATGCCATTAGACAAATGAATTGAAACATTTTACCAAAGCTTCAATGCAGAAATCACGTCTGCACAAAACTGCATGAAGTGGGGAGGTCACATCATATTAGGGATTAGCTGTCATAATTAGAAGAGGCCACGTAAGTATTTCCTCTCATAATCTAATAAAACACAGGAAATCATCCTTTCATTGGTGGTGGGGGAACCTTTTCATAAGATACATGGGAAATACTAAGAAGAGGAATTTAAAGCAAGCTCCTTACATGTGGCACTCTGAGATACATATACACATGGATTCTTTGGAGACTCTACTTTCCAGAGAGAGGCTAAATTGTCAGTGATTTAATTGCTCCTGGGATTGAAAAGGTGATCTTGTAGTTTGCCTCCAGTGACAGGTGCTATCCCTTTGTTATAATTTGAACCCCTGGGTGTTAAAACATTCATGGCTTTTCTGTTAGGAAATCTGCATACTCCTCCATCCATGTTTATTCATAATTCTCTGATGAGTTGCAGACAAGCTCACGGAGAACTTAGGCTTTGACATTTTCGTCAGAAATTACTGCCACACCCACAAACAGAAAAAACTAGGCTCATTTGCATTTATATTTTAAAAATTTATGAAATAGTTTATGTTAGTATTTTGGGTCTTTCGAAATTAAGTATATTGTGAATTGTTGCACTTTCTAAGGGACTCTTTAAGCAATTATTATATAGTGAATATATATGTAAAGTCTTTATTAGACTGGTTCTAAAATGTGTGCACACCAGAGGGCATCATAGCTTTTATTCAAAGCTTCTTTAGACATTTTCTTTTAAAGTGAGCTTTATATTTTTTAACCTTTTTCTCTTTGGAATTATTACTCTTTTTCACTATAATATTCATAAAACATGTTTAAACAATATTTATCCAAATATATTGAATGAACAGAAATATCATAATTAAATGGGAAAATTAAAGCAAACAAGCCATTTTAATGACTGTCTAACAGCTTAGATTTCTTCCTGTTTTTGACCTTCTTTTTCCTTTATCTCAGGACAATTACTACTGTTTGTATTTTTCTGATAATGCATAAAATATTGCAATAATTCTGTTCCTAGACTACTTTTGAAACCCCCTCTGTTTTTAAAACTCCTTTGTCTTGTTTTGCGGGTACATTCTTATTGAAACAGAGCTCCATCTGATTGATCCATTCAGACAGCATTCACTGAATACTGGAGGAACGGAACTCAGATACAGCCTTCCAGCAGACAGCATTCATTGAATACTGGAGGAACAGCACTCAGATACAGCTTTCCAGAACTCACTTTCCTGCAGAGAAAAAAATGGGAACACATATGATGACCCTTCAATGTGATGAGTACTGTGTCCCAAAGTGCCGAGGGAACTCCTCAGATGGGTCCCTAATGGAGCCTACCAGCTATGGAGAGTGAAGTGATACATGGACAGATGGCGAAAGCTGAGCCAAGATTTAAAGTACAATTAAAAAGTTGATCAGACACTATGACAAGCCTTCTTATTTTTTTCCAATGATTTTAAAATAAAATTTGGAATCGCTCACAGAAAAGCACACAGATAATTAGAGATAAAGAAAATGTTCTTTTCTTTGTTTGGATTTCACAATTGTCATGCGAAAATAAATATGAGCAAATGAAAGGCTAGAGAAACTTCTAAAACCAGGTGATTTGATTAGTTGCTTTTTTTCTTCTATGCTTTTACATGATATGATTATAACTTTTAAACAATAAACCTCCTGGGTGATTATAAATTTAGCATGGAATAAAATATTTATAGCAACAACAAAAAGGTATAAAGGACAGAGTCAGAGGAAGCAAAGCTGTCAGGGTCACATATCCTTGGGAGGACGTTCAAGTAGACACATAAGTTGTAAGTCAGTCTTTGGCAGGGAAACGGTAAATCTATTTTAAAATACATCTCAACAATAGTTTATCTAGGGAGTCTTTTCCAGTTGTATTCAACTAAATGTGATCTTTCCTCTTAGGGAATGTTGTTTCTGTCTTGCAATTCTAATCTTACATTTTTATTTTTTCTATTAAATGATAAGCTTCATGAAAGTACTGATTTATCTGTTGATCTCCAACAGTATTTAGTTTAATTCTTAGAATAGAAGAAGCAATGCTCAAAAATATGTGCATTGCTTAGCTTAAGAGGTATCTATCAACATGAGTATAAGAATTGAACATAATTCTATTTAAAATGCAAATTTCAAAATGCCAGACTTCATACTTTTAATTACAAATTTGCTGCCAATTAGCCTTGTTACCTTAGTTAAGTGATTTAAAATATTTCTGGTTCTTTACCTGCTAAATAATGGAGTTGAACTAGTTAATCATATGCTTGATCATTTAATTTGTGCCAGGAAGTGGAATAAAGCATTTGCACATGTTATCTAATTTACCGTTGATAACAACTCTTATGAGATGGTGTGGTAATAATCTGCATTTATTCCAAGGGCCCTAAAGTTACTTGGATCATAGTGCCAAGTAGCTTACCAGATATCACACCAATAGTATCTGATGGAGTCAGTCACACAGCAGACATCATTTCAGTTCTTATTTGAAAGCTTATTCTCGAATGTCCTTCCACCTCTGAAACGTTATAGTTCCATATAAAAAAAGAATCCCATAGTTATTGTTCAATTGAAAAGTAATTTGATTGTTCTGCAATATGCCTCTCTTCTTCTCTGGAGGTAATTTTTTTTTTTTTTTCTGTTATTAACTTTGGAAAAAAAGACATCGATTACTTCTTTAAACCTCAACTATTTGAAGTCTAACATTTAGCTAGCCTCAATTTTTTTTAAAAAAAGAAAAATACTTTAATCATCTAGACTATGAAAATTGAATATAAAGGTATTCATAAATAATCTCAACACTCGACTAGAAAGTGCTTTATCTTAAAGACTCTCTTCTATTACCTTCAAGAAGAGAACAAGAGTATCTCCTTGCTAATTCATTTTGCAAAGTGTAAGTCATTGCCCTTCACAAAGGGAGAAAAAGATGTATAAAAAAGCCATGAACACTATTCAAATTCATTGCCTCTTTCAGGTGCGGGTAATTGAGTTGCCTCAAGATCAATATGAAACTGCCTAGGATACAGAAAGTCAATAGCTACTTCCAAAGTCAGGTCTGTCTAGTTTAGGTATCTCTAAAAGCAGAATCTCCAGCTGCTGCTTCAGAACAAATCCAAATCTGCGTAACAAAACTTGAAAGTTAATTCTATAAAGCAAGAGCTCCCTAAGTATCAAACTTTGATACGAAAATGTTTAGGGAGTCCCCTGTTGAGCAAATAACACTCCTTGATATTTTCTGGACCCTGAAGTGACAACGAATGAACCATATATTTGATTGCATTTGATGATATTTGGTTTTAAAAACAAGGTCTGTGTCCAGGGTTATTATTTCTCGGTTCCTAGAAATGAGGTATTATCTTTGAAAGAAAAGGTAATTCAATGATACTGTATTTTCATGAAAACAATTTACGTATTATTATAACACTGGAGTATTGCATAGTAACCTCTCCTTTGTTTCCTGTGTGTTGGAAATGAATGTGCTGATATCCAAAATACTTTAATTTTGTGAAACTCTCACATTGCTAATTTTGGGGAGTAGAAAACACTGCCACCTCCCTCAACAAGAGAGTTTCCATTTGCCAATCAATGGAAAACTCCCTATCGAATTGGTACTTGAAACTGGAATACTAATTTTAATCCTCAATTCTCACATTCTCCTGGGGACCACTTGCTAATTCCCACTGCAGCCACCACCTTGTCCTGTGTGAGGGTGCTGGGAAGAATACTACTTTCTGTTTGTAGTTCTGTAACCATTCCACAGAACCAATCTTAATTCTACATAGTGCACTTGAACCTTTTGTGGAAGGCAAAGAAATCAAAATAAGTAATGAACACATAGAATTTTGTGTTCTATAAATAGAGCGTTAACATTCTCTGGCATAGCATCTGAGGCCCATGGGCTGTATCCTTCTCTGACCCCTCACTTATATTTATGTGATGGTAGCGACATACCACTTTGCACTTTTAGAAAGGGGCTTTGAATGACACAGATGTTTTTAAGTGCCATTTTTGTACTTTCCATTCCCTGCGTCTTTAAAAAATGGTTAATGGTGGAATTTCCAGCTCGTCCAAGGAAGGTCAGAATCACCTAGAGTTTGCACAACTGGAAAGATTTATCTGTGAGAGTAATGTATATGTGTAGTGCAGCATGGAGTAGAGGGAAGATTCCTCGATAAAAAGACTCAAAGTCTATGCAAGGATCTGGTAGTTCCTAAGATTACGTAGTTCATTTTATTAGGCAGTTAAAGTCAATTAACACTTAACAATTAGATCTGTCAACAATGCTTCCTAAAAACTGAGAAATATTTTTATTTGCTGTATAAACTTGGACAAAAGAAAATAAAAGAAACAACTATTTTATTCATTACATTTTTCCTAAATCACTTGAAACATCTACCTCTGGATTCCAGATGCAGAGTCCCTATTTTCATATCCTTTGGTTTATTCACTGGTGATATACTGCCTTGTTATTTTGAATGGCCTTCTTTAATTCTTAAATATATTGTAAGTTTCTACAAAACAGGAGAAAACTCTGTGCTACTAAACCACTCACTGCATCTACCAGTACTTCGTGGGTATAATAAGTTATGAAGGAAGAGCAAGTCAGCTTTGGCAATAGGCTTCACGTTGACTCTTGGCTCCACAAGACCACAGCTCGTGATATTGGCAACTGAGGCATGCCAGAGTCTTAGTTTCCTCATCTATGAAATTAGAAAACTAACTACCTCACAGAGTTGTTATGAGGCTTGAAAATGATAACATACACCAAATGCCTAGCTCAGTGTCTGGAACAAAATAGGTGATTAATAACTAATTTCAAATTAATATGATTAAAGGGATATATCAAAACATTTAATGAGCTCTGCTGCTGTATGTCATTTCCATTCCTCAGTGGATTACAGTAAGCTCCATTTTTGTGTGTGAATTTAATGTCAGAAATAACAATAAATCAGATAATTTTTTAATACTTGCAGGTTTTTTAGTAGTTAGAGAGTACTAGAGCACTTTACAAAAAAGCCTCATAGGACTCTTTTTCTATTGCCTTGCACCTAGAGATAAAAAAACCACATCAGCAATTCTGAGAGAGCTTCCTGCTTTCTAGTGTTAAAATTAAAGCACCAAAATCATTTTTTCTTACTTCCTCCCTTCCTCTTTTCCTCCTTTCCTCTCTTCCACTCTTTCTCTCTTCTTCTGCTCTACTCCTTCCATCCTTCCTTTTCTCCTACTCTCCTTTTTCTCTGCTTTTCTTTCTTTTTCTTCTTTGGAAAGAATGAAGCTAAATATATGATGGGTTATCTGTCTTTTATTACACGATTTTAATTAAAACAAAAATTCTGACAGATCTTTCACTTAGTTATACTGAAATTTCTAAATGAAATAATTTGTCTCTCAAGTTTCTCTTATAATAAAAAGTAATACTTAAATACCTGTAATGCTGGATTTTAGGAACTACATTTATTGTAGGAGTAATGAAGATACTCTCTTGAGCTTTTTAAAATATTGGAGTATTTTAGAAGTATAATAAGGAGCAGATTATATTATCTTGATAAAAGTATATGTATGGTATGTCTGTTACGAAATATGTCATAATCATAGCCCTATTTAAGGAAAATTGTTCTAACGCAATGACTCCTTTTTTGATAGAATTACAAGTCCACTTATACTGTAATGTGGACAAATATATGGAAAGGGCCAAAGAGAAACAGTAGATTGACCAGAAGTCATTTGCGAGCTAGAACCATTAGGCCTTGAATAGCAGAGATACTTTTTGAAGATGGGACTCTAGTTTTGCCTTGTATTCCATAGCACGTTCAGATGAAACAGATCCTACCTGAATGTACTAGAACTTCTTCTGCTTGGTAATTTGTCCTTTCTTGGGTTCCCTGCACATGCATTACCTCCTTTAACCTGAGGTAAGTCATGAAAATGTATGGCTTGCACACAGATATTTCTAAAACAAATCTCATATTTAACTTTAGTGAGACACAGTGTCAGTAAAGATTCATTTTGATGTAACAGAAGTAATTAAAAACAGATTATTAAGTACATTCAATACATTATAACATATGGGATATAGATGTGTTTATTTTTTAAAAAAATAAAGCATTGGTGATAAAATTATAACACTGTTAAACATTTATAATTCAATTATTTACTTAAAATTTTCCAATTAAAGTATTTAAGTATTTAAAATTATTAGTTATAACAAGTATCTGCAAAAGCAGAGAGACCTACATTCTCTACCATTAGTCTTCATTCTTACTTTCTTTTCTGCAACAACACAGAATACTCTGGAGTCTAAATTATCTTAATTAGATGCAATTAAAGTAGATTGCTTTATCTGTTAATTAACAAACCTGGGATTTAGCAATACTACAATAAGCATTATGTTGTCTCTCTGAGAAACTGTTACATTTTTGATATAATTTATCTAAATTTCATTTAACCTGATTTACCCTGAATTTTAACCTATTTTCTGATTCTAATCCATATTTCAGCAAAAATGCATACAGGTTCAATCCATAGACTTTTCTTTATCCCCAAATGTAAACTGGAATTGCACCAAATCATCTGCTTTATAAATATGTTGAAAAAAATACTAAATTCAGGTATGGTGCATGTATTCTGTACTTCAAATGTTGTTTGAATATAAATGTTATCCCAATGACTTGGATTACAGGTTAGGTAAGCAATCTGTTAGGAACCCATAATAGCTCTTTTAAGGCAGGGACTTACAGTTGATACATCTTTCTTCATCTTTCATTTCATATCAAAATTTCCTTTATTGGCCTGGATATGGGCCACCCAAGGCCACAGTATTGAACAATGCTGCTGAAGAATGGCATCAGCATCAGTTTTATATATTAGAAATCAGATAGCTCCTAACTTTCTCTTTTATCTCTCTTTCTGTGCTTCCTTTTAGAATTTTCTTGAATTTGATTTATTTCATTTATGCTGAAAAGAGTTGACCATTTTTAAAGCATAAAATAAAATTCTTGCCTTGAAGCCATTTATTGATGTTTTAGTGAAATAATGCTTACATGCACACAGCACTTGGGGAATACAATAGTTTTTCCACTGATCTCATTGCCACCTCTCTCTCATTGACTGAATCTTCTCTACATTCTTCCCAGAAAATTTATCGTCTTAAATATACCTTTCTTTCTGTCATTTCTCTCTTCAAAAACTTTCAGTCACTCTCAAATGGCTGAGTTACTCCCCAGAGTGTTACAAAGAATTGTAAATTCACTTAGACACCATGTACTGAAGGCAAACTAAATAAATACCTTGCACAAATAGGTGCTATTGTATTCCAAATATGTGTGATGATGTTAATTAAATATTCATTTTAAATGTTGCTTAATTTTTAACTTGTGGATATTATACATATTTCTCAATAAATAGTCAGCTTTACCTCTATTCCTAGCACACTCACAGGCACACACACAAATTCACAAATACACCCACTCAACAAATGCACACACAGACACATGATTGAGAATTATACACATATGATTGCTATTTTCAATGTGCAGTTGAGAAAGTGAAGTAAAGAGAAGTTAAATAACTTGCTTGCACAGTGTTACATATCTAAGTAGTAAATTGGGCACAAGTAAACTTAGGAATTTCAGTTCAGCTATGAATACTTTTAATCACACATCCAGTTCAACTACTTTATGGGTGGGTCCATAAAACTATTTTTTAGTTTTAAAATACTCATACTTGAAAAGTTTGAAATCCAATACTGTAAAGAATTAAGTACATAATTATTATTTCACAAATTATTGAAAATTGTGCTACAATAATTTCCTAAATTGGGTTTCAAATAGAGTAGTTTCAGGGAATATTAACAAAAATGCAATGTAAGGAAGTTGTTTGTGGTCATGTAATCTTAGAAAAAAACTGAAACCGTGTATTAGTTCATTCTCATGCTGCTCTATAGGACTGCCCATGAGTGGATAATTTATAAAGGAAAGAGGTTTAATTGACTCACAGTTCTGCATGGCTGGGGAGGCCTCAGGAAATTCACAATCATGGCAGAAGTAAAAGCAAACACATCTTTTCACAAGATGGCAGGAAGGAGAAGTGTTGAGCAAAAGGGGAAAGAAACACTTACAAAACCACCAGATTTCATGAGAACTCACTATTATGAGAACGGCATGGGGGTAACCACCCCAATGATTCAGTTACGTCCCACTGGATCTCTGCCACGACACATGGGAATTATGGGAACTACAAGAAGAGATTTGGGTGTGAACACAGGCAAACCATATCAT
Source organism: Mandrillus leucophaeus (assembly GCF_000951045.1). Taxonomy (NCBI): domain Eukaryota; kingdom Metazoa; phylum Chordata; class Mammalia; order Primates; family Cercopithecidae; genus Mandrillus; species Mandrillus leucophaeus. Next base: position 177,307 of record NW_012110874.1, on the reverse strand, counting down.
TATGCCCCAGGCCCCTCTCACATCTCATGTCCTCACATGTCAAAACACAATTATGCCTTTCCAACACTCCCTCAAAGTCTTAATTCATTTCATCATTAACTCGAATATCCAAGTCCAAAGTCTCATCTCTGACAAGGCAAGTCTCTTCCACCTATGTGCATGAAAAATCAAAAGCAAGTTAGTTACTTCCTAGATGCAATGGGGGTACAGGCTTTGGGTGAATATACCCGTTCAAAAGGGGAGATATTGGCCAAAACACAGGGGCTACAGGTCCCATGCAAGTCTGAAATTCAATAGAGCAGTCATTAAACCTTAAAGTTCCAGAATGATTTCCTTTGACTCCATGTCTCACATCCAGGTCGTGCTGATGCAAGAGGTGAGCTCACATGGCCTTGGGCAGTTCTGCCCCTGTGACATTTCAGGTTACAGCTCCCCTCTTGACTGCGTTCACAGGCTGGCAGTAAGTGTCTATGGCTTTTCCAGGTGCACAATACAAGCTGTCGGTGGATCTACCATTACAGGGCCTAGAGAAAGCCTGCCCTCTTCTCATGGATCCACCAAGCAGTGCCCTAGTGGGGACTCTGTGAGGGGGCTCTGGTTCCTCATTTCCATTCCACACTACCCTAGCAGAGGTTTTCCATGAGAGCTCTGCCTCTGCAGCAGACTTCTGCCTGGACGTCCAGGTGTTTCCATATGTTCTCCGAAATTTAGGCAGAGGTTCCCAAACCTTCATTCTTGTCTTCTGCACCATGCAGGACCAACACCATGTGGAAGCTGCCAAGGCTGGCAGATTGCACCTCTGAAGTAACATTCTGAACCACTTTACTTGGCTGGAGTGGCAGGTAGACAATTCAGAGGCTGCACACAGCAGGAGGACCCTGGAACTGCCTAAGAAACCATTTCTTCCTCCTGGGCCTCTTGGCCTGTGATAAGAGGGTCTCCTGTGAAGTTCTCTCACATGCCCTGGGGACATTTTCCCCATTGTCTTACTGATTAATATTTAGCTCCTCATTACTTATGCAAATTTTTGCATCAGGCTTAAATTTCTCCCCAGACAATGGGGTTTTATTTTCTATTGCATTGTCGGGTTGCAAATTTTCCAATCTTTTATATTCTGCTTCCTCTTGAATGCTTTGATGCTTAGAAATTTCTTCTGTCAGACACCCTAAATCATCTCTCTCAAGTACAAAGTTCCACTAATCTCTAGGGCAGGGACAACATGCTGCCAGTCTCTTTGCTAAAGCACAACAACAGCCACCTTTGCTCCAGTTCCCAAGAAGTTCCTCATTTCTGCCTGAGACCACCTCAGCGTGGACTTCATTGTCCATATCACTGTTAGCATTTTGATCAAAGCCATTCAACAACTCTCTAGGAAGTTCCAAACTTGCGCAAATCATTCTGTCTTCTTTTGAGCCCTGCAAACTGTTCCAGCCTCTGCCTGTTGCCCAGTTCCAAAGTTGCCTCCACATTTTCTGTTATCTTTATCAAAGTGCCCCACTTCCAGTACCAATTTACTGTGTTAGTTTATTCTTACACTGCTATAAAGGACTGCCTGAGACTGGGTAATCTATAAAGGAAAGATGTTTAATTGACTCACAGTTCCAAATGACTGGGGAAGCCTCAGGAAACTTACACTTATTGCAGAAGGGGAGACAAATGCATGCTTCTTCATATGATGGCAGGAAGGACAAGTGCTGAGTAAAAGGAGGAAAAGCCCTTATACAATCATCAGATCTCATGAGAATTCATGATCACAAGAAAAGCATGAAGGTAACCACCCCCATGATTCAATTATGTCCCACCAGGTCCCTCCCATGACTTGTGGGGATTATGGGAACTACAATTCAAGGTGAGATTTGGGTAGAGACACAGCCAAACCATATCATACTGTTATTCACATAGTGGAGATGCACAATGTTTATCAGTATATTAAATTATTTGGTGAGCTCAGCATGAATACAACTATTCTTCATTCTCCTATTTCTGCATTTTCCACTAATTGGAAAATAATTCAAATTTTGGAGTATACTTATTAAATAGTGTTTTGTAGCAGGACAGTTGGGGAAACCAGGATCCAAAGACAGTTTACAGTCTTTTGTTCAATGGCTGTCCCAAAGAGCCTCCAAAAGTTTAACCTTGAACAGACCTCATTCCTTCTCATTTCTGTGCATTTCTTCACTCTGTTAGCCACTAAATATATTTTCCACCCCAAATCTAAAATTTACCATCACTTAATGTACTGTTAATTTCCCACATTGTTCAGGAATATTTGACAAAGAAGTCTCCAACCCATGGGAGCCTCCTTTACAAAACTTAATTGGAAAAGAATCACACGTTGCCTTGTGACATTCTTACACTCCATGTTTCTGTCTTATTACACAAATTGTAGTGTTAGGTCCTGTTTGCAACTATGGCTACTTATCCTTTACAAATAATTTACATACTTAATCCAGCTTTTTGGGTTTTTTTGTTTGTTTGCTTTTGCAAATAGTAGATACTCAAATATGTATTGCTATGATAGAAAAGGTATTGCTATGTATGCAATGTAACTAAATGTTATTTTGTTAAGACAATATAAATTTTGAGTGCCCAGAGAGAGGGAAGAGTAAGAATTTAAAGTTTTTCTCTTTTAGCTGTATCTATCCGTTTATTCCAGAGTCATCGTGATAACAAACAACTCTAAACCTCAGAGGCTTCCAATGAAAACAAAAACAAAAAATGTCTGTATCTATGCTGGGCAGGCTGGAAGTCTGCTATGGTTCATTCATAATTTGGAAACTGAGGCCAAAAAATAGCCCCTGTCTGGGACTTTGCATATGTTATGGCTCAGAGAAAAGAGAACTTACTGAAACTAATCAATGGACTTGAAAGTTTCTGCTCAGAGGTGCATATAACAGATAACATTTCATAACCAAGCCAGATGTGGATGAGATAAATATAATTCTCTAGGAAGAAAGAAAAAGGCATATTATTTTAAAATAATGCAATCTACTACAAAATCTAATGTTTGATGCTAATTAAGTCTTTTGCAAAGTTTATTTTTTGAAACAAAAAGGTTGAGTGAAAGTATTTTTCTGCATAATAAATGGTGCAGATAAAAGCCTGATCGAGTTGAATTTTGAAGATATTTTATTCAAAATAGTTATTTAAATGAAACATTGAAATGACATTATATAAAATAAAATATATTGATTAGTTTTGAAGTCATTGGTGGTAAAATCACACAATCACTTTTTTCTAAATTATGTGCAAAAACACACATTTTTGCCCAACACATAAACGTTCAAAATTCCCTTGTGTTCTAGATATATAAAGCCTGGGAAGTTCATTACTGCTATTTCCTAGTGATCTGTCTAGAGGAAAAAATTAAGAGCATTTCAGAGAAACATCAGAATAATGACACTGAAGGTTTTTAAAATGCTTTTCTTCTCATATTCAAAGCTGCAAAAAATAATAAAATCAGTTACGTAGGTCAATGGTGGATAAATTGGCTTGGTGTGACATTGATCATTCTACAGCCCAATTAAAAAAGTGGTAGATGGGGACGGGAATACAGAATATAATGAGGAGAATGCTGGCATTTTCTGTATCTCAAGAAAAAAAATGCAATTGAATTTCCTCATTTATATCAAGTGTCACTAATTTGCCCACATTTCTAAATAAATTGCTATGTAATCTTTGAATGTTAAAAACAGATATGTGGATAATTTAAAAACTTAACACCAGCCACTAGTATGCTGTACAACTTTTATAAGGTTTTCTAGGCATCTGATCTATAAAATGAGAATAACAATATATCCTGAAGTATTACCACTATGGAGGTTTAGTTTATACCACTTCTAATGCATTATTGTTATTTTTATTTCATACATATGTCAGAAAGTAATTGTATATATATAGTTGGCTTTTCGTGTCCATGGGTTCTGCACCTGCAGATTCATTCAACCATGGATTAAAAATTTTTGAAAAAACATAACAGAGCAATACAAATGAAAAATACAGTATAACAAATCTTTACATAGCATTTACATTATGTTAGGTATTATAAGTAATTCAGAGGTGATTTAAAGTATATGGGAGGATGTGTGTAGGTTAGGTAAAATGCTGCATCATTTTATGTAAGGGATTTGAACAGCCTCAAATTTTGGCATCTGAAGAGGTTCCTGGAAGCAATTCCAGGGATAAAGAGGAAAAAGTGTATTAAAACTACTCAGGATATAAGATGCATAAATTATTTAGTGAGTACCTTTAAAAAAACACTTTGCAGTTCTAAATTTTAATGGAAATACTTACTGTGATAATTGCTTTTTAAAGTATTTTGCATACCTATCTATTGCCAATGCTTTTCTGAGGATAAGTTGAAATCACTCATAAAGTAGACATCAAAATACCTATTGCATTCTAAAAGAAAGTACTAAATCTAGAGATCACACCTATATACCTAATATTTTAAATAAAGTATTAAATCTAGAGATTATACCTACATATCCAGATATCATTCATATATACCTACATATACATTTATATATACATAGGTATATATATGTACACACACACATATACATACATATATATAACATTTACTCAGAACATTTACAAGCTTAAATGCTTTAAACTTAAATATGTCAAAAAGGTTATGACTTATCAAAAAATGTACTGATGAAATTGAAAACAATATATGCTTAATTCTTTAAAATAAAAGTTTCTAAGCTACAAATTCAATGCTGCTAACATTTTTTCAAATTTCATGTTTTGGTGCCTAAAATCTGTTGAGTTTAGTGATGGAAACCAAACTCTATTGTACATGACAACCAACTTGATAAGGGTGTAAATCAATCTAGAAAACATGGAAAAAGCTTGACATTTTTCTTATTTAATTAAGTGATCTGTAGGGTTTTTTTTTTCCTTCAAAGCAATTGCTACCCACTCACATTTTTTAATGCATTTGAGTAAACCTGTATTGTTCTCTTAAGTCAACATATTTAAAAGCCGTTGAAGCCATTTCTTTTGTTGTTTCAATGTCTTAGGATATAGAATGTTCATATTGAAACCTTTTAATGTTTAAATAAAATTAGATGCAATAAATGGCCGCTCCCATTTTCTGATTAATAACAGGGCTTTCAATGAGGGGGAAAATGCCACCTACATACCATTGTCTTTTTCCTGAAGCCTAATCACTCACTTGTATTGTCTTTCCTGATTGATTTGTCATTTGGTGGCAGCTGAACTGTGTGTTTGAAGATCTTTTGTATAGATTTAATCAGGAAATGGAAATCAAGTCTTTGATTGACACTAATAATTTATAATCATTTGCTCTAGCTGAAACAGCTGTATCACTTTAAGTTTCTGTAAAAGAAAAGCCCTTTAAATGTCTTTACCTTTTCATTTCAAACCAATTTATGTAGGTAGTCATGGGGGAAAGCTGTCAATTTAGAATAATGTATATTGCATTACAATTTTTAAATAATAAAGTAAAAACATTTCCCTGTTTCTGCATAAGCATACCTTAAATAATTCCATTAAAATTGTAAAGTAAAATTCAGAAAGATGGTATTGAGATGCATGTTGCTAAAAAATGCTTGCCTTGGTACTGTGAGTATAATGCAATTTTCAACTATTCTAAAAATAATAAAGAACATCACAGATCATAGAGTTACTTTAATTAAGGCTGAAGTTTTATGTGATTTGAGTTCTCTTAATATGATGCAGAGAAAATGTAGACATGCCCTCCCTAAACCATCAGCAGCTAATGTATACTTACCATAGATTCTAACACCATGTACACTGAGACTTTCTGCTGAGTGCGTTGTCATTTTCAACATTTTCATTGTTGTAGTTTATTTATAACCAGGTCATCTTATTTGATCACTCCCATGTACTTATAGACTTCTACTTATAAGTTGTACAGTAAATACATTTTTGATTGTACATTTGAGTTACATTATGTTAATACATGTGTATCTCTGCTTGCAAAGAAGTACATCTTTTTATACAAGTTAAATATTTGAAGTCATTTTCCTTTATCTATTAGATAATTCAGTAGATATACCTAGCAATTGCTTGGGTGAAATTAGTAATTTTTTTCTTGGTCATATTTACATTACATACTACTTTTAAAATAAATTAATCTCCTTCTCTTCTAATCATCTCCCAGTCCTATTAGAAATAATTCTTCCCTCTAGATGACAGCAAGATCTTCACATATATAATGCATTCTCTCTAGGTCTGTGGATATTTTAACGAGCACTTAATGTTCTTCTCCTTAGGGATCAGTGATCTGTATACTGCAGATACGAAATACATATTTGTTTAACAAATAATAGCATCAATAAATCAGTAACTACATGAATGTGCTGATGCTTCAAGATTCCTCCAAAGTTGATAAATTTCAAAATGACTGAAATCACTAGAAAGTTAACTGTAATAAAAAAAATTATGAGAGTTGATCTTCTGTTTGTCAGAACTTATGAACTGTTATCTAGCATATAATTTAGGTTTTGAAAGAATATATATTTGTATTCTTGTTATTTTTGTATTTGTAGCTGCTTATATATCAGTATATATGGTACATGTTCTCTATAATATGAAAATCTCAAGTCTACCTTATTTCTTCAGTTTTTAAAAATTATTATTTCAATAGTTTTTGGGGAACAGGTGGTGTTTGGTTACATGGATAAGTTCTTTAGTGGTAATTTCTGAGATTTTGGTGCACCCATGACCCAAGCAGTGCACATTGTACCCAAAGTGTAGTCTTTTATTCCTCACCTCCCCTCATACTTCCCCACAAGTCCCCAGAGCCCATTATATCATTTTTATGCCTTTGCATCATAATACTTAGCTCCCACTTGTAAGTGAGAGCATATGTTTGATTTTCCATTCCCGAATTATTTCAGTTAGAATAATGGTCTCCAACTCCATCCAGGTTGCTTTGAATGCCATTATTTCATTCCTTTACATGACTGAGTAGTATTCCATGGTGTGTATGGACACACATAACATATATATGTATACATATATATGTGTATATATGTGTATGTGTATATATATGTGTATATGTATATCTCTCATTTGGTTTATCCACTCATTGGTTGATGGGCATTTAGGCTGGTTCCATATTTTTGCAATTGTAAATTGTGTTGCTACAAATATGTGTGTGCAAGCGTCTTTTTCATATAACGACTTATTTTCCTATGGGTAGATATTCAGTAGTGGGATAGTTGGATCAAATAGTAGATCTACTTTTAGTTCTTTAAGGAATCTCCATACTGCTTTCCAAAGTTGTTGTTCTAGTTTACATTCCAGCAGCAGTATAAAACTGTTCCCTGTTCACCACATCCATGCAAACATCTATTTTTTTATTTTTAAATTATGGATATTCTTGCAGGAGTAAGGTGGTATTGCATTGTGGTTTTGATTTGCATTTCCCTGATAATTAGTGATGTTGAACATTTTTTCATATGTTTATTAACTATCTGTATATTAAAGAGATGGATTATTATCATCTAAGCAATCATGGAACATTAAGAAGTTTGGGAATCAGGGATGAATGCTCAGGCAGATTACTGAATTACTTAAACATTTCCAATAGAAAAAAAAATCATGTTCTTTACAACAATCCACATATTCTTATTTCATAAATATTTTGAATGAAACAAGCTTAGTTAAAACATTACAGACTATGAGACAATTGTAATTTCAGCATTTTTTCCTGTTTTCCATTTCTAGGTTTTCATGTCTATATTTTTCATCTAGATATGCTTTTCTCTTTGAAAACAGTATTTTCACTTGAGAGAAGAGGAAAGTCAGGCTTCATGTTTAATTCACAGTCACCTCAATTGAACAAATGTTTGGACTTATGAAAATTACACTTCGGTCTCCAGGCATATTTTCCACAGGGACTTCGGATGGCGTCTTCAAGCTCTTTGTGAAAAATCAATAGCTTTTGCAGTTTCATGAGATTCAGAACCATCTTTATTTTACACATAGAGTGTATCTGAGGATGTTCAGCGGGCACAATGAATATATAAAGTAAAAATGGGTATAACAAAACAACTCATGAAAATATGGGAGATGGAGGTAAATTGTATACAGGACTCCATCAATTATAAAATACTCAATTATAAGAAATAATGCAGATTGCTTGTGAGTCTTTTGCTCACTTTTCTCCAATGGCACCATCTCATAAAACTATAGTACAATTTTATAGCAGGGATACTGACATTGATACAGTCAAAATATGGAATAGTTCCATCACCACAAGGATACCTTCTGTCACTGTTTCATAGTCACATCGACTTTTGTCTGCTTGTCTCTAACCCTTGGCAAGCATGAATCAGTTCTCCATTTCTAAAATGTTGTCATTTTAATAATGCTACACAAATGGAACCTTACAATAAGTAACCTTTTGGGATTGATTTATTCAGCTTAGTGTAATTCCATGGAAATTCATCCACAATTATTCACATATTGTAATTTGTTATTTCATATTACTGAGGAGTATTTCATGGTATGGATATACCACAGTTTTTAAACAGTTCACTCATTGAAGATCATCTGCGTTGGTTCTAGTTGCTGGCTATTATGAAAAAAATATGTCCCTTTTCTTGACTTTTTTTGGGTTACTAGAATACTTGAGGGGATTCTGTCTTAATATAGTTTCTTTAGTAGTTGCTGTATACATTGCAATTCACATATGCTGGTTATCACAGTCAACTGGTATCAACATTTTATCACTCTGAGCGGGGTGTGGAAGCCTTACTTCATTTAGATCCATTTGCCCTACCCACTATTAAATATCATTATCTTGAGATTTGATTGTGTTACATAATTTTTATTTCAGTCGTCACATATTATTTTTTCAAACTTAAGAGGAGGATGGTTAGTGGTACTTACATATATTTCTACTTGTTTAATTGTTATTTCTTTTCTGATGCTCCAAGATTCCTACTTTCTGCTTTCCTTTGTGTTGCAAGAACATCATTTAGTCATTCTTTAAGAGTAGGTCTGATAGTACAAATTCTTGTAGGTTTTTTTTTGTCTGAGAATGTTATTATTTCCCTCATGTTTGTGAAAAATAGTTTCAAAAGTTATAGAATATCCACAATTGATAGTTCTTTTCTAACATCACTGGAATAAATATACCACTTCCTCCTGGTTTTAGATGAGAAATTCAGTCATGAGACTTGATGTTCCCCTATAAGTCACATGTCATTTATTTAAGGCTGCTTTTAAGCCTTTTTCTAATCTTTATTTCAGAAGCTAAGTTATGATATGTCTTGATATGTTAGCTTGTTCTTGCATTGCTGTAAAGAATTACCTGAGACTGGGTAATTTATGCAGAAAAGAGGTTTAATTGACTCACAGTTCTGCAGGCTGTACGGGAAGTATGGCTTGGGAGGCCTTCAAGAAACTGAAAATTGTGGCAGAAGGCAAAGGGGAAACGGGCACATCTAACGTGGCTAGAGAAGGAGGAAGAGAGGGAGCAGGGAAGTGCTCTACAAATTTAAACAACCAGATCTCAAGAGAACTCACTCACTATCAAGAGAACAGCACCTGGGGCAATCAGCCCCCATGAGCTTGTCGCCTTCCACCAGGCCCCAGCCCCAACACTGGGGATGACAGTTCAGTATGAGATTTGGCCAGGGATGCAAAGTCAAACTGTGTGACTCGGTGTGCATATCCTTAGTTTTGCTTTGTTTCAGGTTTCCTCGTTGCATGTGTGGGTTTATGTCTTTCACGAGGCTGGAGAAGTTTCCGTCATTGTTTTCTTTGGCTGCTCTCTCTTGCTCTAGTCTTTTGTTTCTTTCAGAGTCTTACAGTACAAATGTTGGAAAATTTGCTATTGTCCGATTGGTCTCTGACGCTCTGCTCTTTTTGTTTTTTCTTTCTGTTCTTCTCTTTTTTTCTTTGCCTGAGGCTCTGTTTCTTTTTTCAGTCTTCTTTTTTTCCTCTGTTGTTCAGATTGGGTAAATTACATTGTTTTGCCCAAAAGTTCATTGATTCTATTATTTGTCATCTTTACTCTGTTGTTTACCAAAATAACACATTCTTATAATTTATCTCATTTTTCAAACTGAAATAATTTCAGTTTAGTTCACTTTAAAATTTATATTTCTTTGCTAAAATTTTCTATTTTTTCACATCAAGAGAATTTTTAATTGTTTACATATTTTTTTGATGGCTGATTTCATCTCAGTGATGGCTTCATTTGGTTGTCTTTTCTTTCTCAAGTTGTCATTTTTTTCAGTCCCTAGTATGATTAGTGGTTCTCAAGTGATTCTCAACTTTACCTCGGACATTTTGGCTATTCATTTCAGAGACTCTGGACCCTATTCATTCTTTTCTTAATAATTTTATTAGGCTGTCATCCTGTTTATCACACAGATCCTGACCCACTTTTGTGGGCTGTGTTCCCTTTGTAAATCTAATTTCCAGAACTTTGCTTTGTTATTGTGTTTTTTGTGTTCCGTCTTAGGCATCCGGGGCTTACACTGCTTCTTGTAAAGGAGGTGGCAGGAGTTTCTCCAGGCTAAGCTAGTAAGGGGGATTATGCTACAAGTGCCTGGAACCAGGAAGCAATCCTCTCCACCGGGTCCAACACTCCCAAATCCAACCAGAAGGAAAGGGGAAATAATTCCTGAAGAAATCTTGTTCTTGAAATTGTCCTTACCAGTTCCTCCTGCAAGGATAATTCCTGAAGAAATCTTCATACTTTGAGAAGGGAAATCTTTTCTCTAACTTAGAGGCAGTGATAGGTTTATTTTTCATTTGAATCCCTAAAATCTAACAATTTATACATCATATATTACTTTTACTTCCATTGCTTTTTGTCTTAGTCTTATTCTGTGTTAGACAACTTGACATAATCTAATATACCATATAATTTAACACTTAAACAAACATAAAAGGAAAATTCTCTTGAGAACCTTAGTTCTAAAAAGGAACAGAGAGGACTGTCACATGGAATAGAAAGGGAAATGAAGGGAGAGTTTCTATGAGTTCATTTTCACAACATAATAAACTGATATGAATTTATTAGCTTTCTCTTTGCAGATGAGGGGCAAATGGGTTTCTAGTTCCCTGCACAAAAAGAGGAGATGGAAGATAATTTGGATTTAGAGCAGGTGGGCATGAGATGGCAAAGGCTTCAACTAAATAGGGAAGTCCAAGAGAAATAAAGGAGTAGGAGCAGAGAGGACTAAGGAAAAATGAAGATGCAGCTGCGACTTTTTTTTTTTTAAGTCAGCCTTTACACATTCATCTGGTCACTTTAGGCTCTTCATCCCAGTGGACCATGCAGTAGTGAATTGCTTTCAGATGATAATCACAGTTGTTTGCGATTTTCTTGTGCCTACCTTGGGAAATGCATTATAATTATTAGTACTGAAGTAATCATAACTCAAATAAAATGTTTTCTCAAAAAGTAGGTCTTTTTTGTATTTTGCTGTCAGTTATATAATTCATTCTCACTATAGTCATTTCAACTATGTCATCTGGGAAACATTCAAAAGGCAACACTCCCTTGTAAACCCATAAATTTAGATTGATGACATCACATTTTTCTATCAAGGCAAGCCCTTTTCTCCCTCATTCCAGCTTCTTACACCTGTATTCTGTTGCATTTGTTTCAGTTCTCCACTCCATTTGTATGCTCTTTATTCCTTATTGGGTAACATAACACAAAATGTCACCTTAATTCCTTTTTGGGTAATATAAATATAAAATGTTATCTTAAAGATATATGCGCTGCTTTCACATACTTTGGGCTCTCAGACATGTTTCCTGGCCTGCTTGAATGTAAGTCAGTGATCTCTTTTGGTAGACAATTTAGAATTTTAGTTTATATTGTTGTCTTTGCCATAGATTCTGTGGTAGTCATTATTCAAAGGAGGTCCCCAAGGCTTCCTGTTCCTTGTCCTCCATAATCCCTGGGACTGTTAATATGATGGGATTTACTCCCATGATTATGTTATATGGCACAGGTGACATTTAGAAAGAAAGATTATCTGCATGTGCCTGACTCGATCACATAAATCCTTAAGCGGAGAGTTCGCCTTCTACTGGCTGCAGAAGTCAGAGAGCCTGAGACAGATGTCGTGTGAGAGAGATTCTCCCCAGCTGAGATGAGGGGGGCCATTACTATTGAACTGATTTGAAAGTAGTGGAACCAAGAGAAGTGTTAGACCCACAGCCAGCATCACAATGGGGACTTTTGGGTTAATGCTGATATACTTAAGACTTTGGGGTTCCATTGGGAAGGCATGATTGGTTTTGAAATGTGAGGACATGAGATTTGGAGGGGGCAGAAGCAGAATGACATGGTTTGGCTGTGTCTCCAACCAAATCTCAACTTGAATTGTATCTTCCAGAATTCCCACATGTTGTGGGAGGTACCCAGGGGGAGGTAATTGAATCATGGGAGCTGGAAAGTTCTACAACTGCAAGGAAATAAATTCTGCCAACAGCCCGAAGAAGCATTCCCCAGTCCAGCTTCCAGATGAGAGCAAGGCTGGTGAACACCTGAACCAGATATCCAACCAAAATGTGCCACACCGTAGCCCATGGAAACTACAGCATAATAATTTGGTATTGTTTTATTAAACTTCAAACTTTGTGACAATTCACTATGCAGTAAGAGAAGTCTAAGTAAGTTCAATTACAGAGTAGGCTCTATCAGCTGAAGCTCAAACCTGTTGAAGTATCAGTACTATTCAAAATTGATTTTAAACTTGCTGATGTTCTCTGGATCTTTCCGCAGACTGAAGCCAAATGTGTCATTGCTGATAAAACGCCAGAAAATTCTGAACACTGGGTATGGCTTTAGATTAGGGTAGGCGAGTATATTGCCGTTGAACCTTTAGCACATTGTATGCGCTGGCATCTGCTCATCTCATTGCTGCAAATAATTGCCACCCACATAGGCTGCAGTAAAAGATCAATTGTTTTGTTCCAGTCTCCAGCAGTTCCCTCCTGCAGATGTGACTGGTGTGTTAACATTGACATAAAAAGGCCGTGATGTTGCCTATGCCCAAACAAGATCTCTTTTAACGCTCTGTTCCTTCTGGCCCAATTTTGGAATCATAATACGTGAATTGGAAAAGTACAGAGAGCCACATTGCTTTAAATCCAGCTTGTTGGACTGATTTGCATGGGTCTTTTTGCAGCTGATCAGATGGTTTTATGCTTGTGAGCTTAATTCTTCTCAGTTAATCAACCATTGCCATAGGTAAATTAGGCTAAAGATTATTCTCTAAAATTCAGAGGCCCATACAGGTAATGTCAAATTCTTTTTACATATTATTTAAATATAATTATTTTAAGCACTTCAGGTTGCTTAAAGTATTTTTCTAGAATCACCTAAGAGATGACTGAATTTGTTTTCTTAGTGCTAATTAACATCCCTTGGTGGTAAGCACAGTTCTGCTTATTCTTAAAGAATAGCCTAATTGTCTTTTTAAAATAAACTAGTGAATGGTGTCTTCAAGCAACTCTCAGGCAAAATATCCTAGCTCCTGTTGCTATAGATCCGCTTTCCTGGAGCCTTCAGTCAGTTTGTAGCTTTGTAGTTGATATTTCAAATATTATAGGATCACTGGTGTATTAGTCCATTTTCACGCTGCTGATAAAAGATATATCCGAGACTGGGAAGAAAAAGAGTTTTAATAAGACTTACAATTCCACATGGCTGGGGAGGCCTCAAGTATCATGGCAGGAGGTGAAAGATACTTCTTACATGATGGCACCAAGAGAAAATGAGGAAAAAGAGAAAGCAGAAACTCCTGATAAACCCATCAGATCTCGTGAGACTTATTCACCATCCTGTGAATGGCATGGAAAAGTCCAGCTTCCATGATTCAATTACCTCCCCCTACGACCCTCCCACAACATGTGGGAATTCTGGGAGATAAAATTCAAGTTGAGATTTGGTTGGAGACACAACCAAACCATATCATCCTGCTCCTGGCCCCTCCAAATCTTATGTCCTCACATTTCAAAACCAATCATGCCTTCCCAAGAGTACCCCAAAGTCTTAACTTATTTCAGCAATAACCCAAAAGTCCACAATCTAACATCTCATCTGAGACAAGGCAAGTATCTTCCACCTATGAACCTGTAAAATCAAAACAAGTAACTATACTTCCTGGATATGATGTGGTCCAGGCATTGGGTAAATACAGCTGTTCTGAATGGGAGAAATTAGCCAAAACAGAGGGGTTACAGGGCCCTGCAAGTCCAAAATGCAGCAGGGCAGTCAAACCTTAAAGCTCCAAAATGATTTACTTTGACTCCATGTTTCACATCCAGGTTGCACTAATGCAAAAGGTAGCTTCCCGTAGTCTTGGGCAGCTCCATCCCTGTGGCTTTGCAGGGTACAGTCTCCCTCCCAGCTGCTTTCATAGGCTGGTGTTGAGTGTGTGTGGCTCTTCCAGGCCCACAGTTCAAGCTGTTGGTGGTTTGACCATTCTGGGGTCTGGAGGATGGTGGAACTCTTCTCACAGCTCCACTGGGTAACACCCCAGTAGGGATTCTGTGTGGGAGCTCCAACCCCACATTTCCCTACCACATTGCCCAAGCAGAGGTTCTCCATGAGAGTCCCGCCCCTGCAGCACACTTGTTTGGGCATCCAGGAATTTCCATACATCTTCTGAAATCTAGGTGGAGGTTCCCAAACCTCAGTTCTTGACTTCTGTGCACCCACAGGCTCAACACCACATGGAAGCTGCCAAGGCTTTGGGCTTCCACCCTCTGAAGTCACAGCCAGAGCTGTATGTCGGACCTTTTCAGCCACAACTGGAGTGGCTGGGACACAGGGCACCAACTCCCCAGGCTGTACACAGCATGGGAACCCTGGGCCCAGTCCATGAAATCACATTTTCCTACTGGGCTTCCAGGCCTGTGATGAGAGGGGCTGCTGGGAAGGTCTCTGACATGGCCTGGAGACATTTTCCTCATGGTCTTGGGGATTAACATTAGGCTCCTTGCTACTTATGCAAATTTCTGCAGCTGGCTTGAATTTCTCCCTAGAAATGGGTTTTTCTTTTTTGTCCCATAGTCAGGCTGCAAATTTTCTGAACTTTTATTCTCTGTTTCCCTTTTAAAACTGAATGTATTTAATAGTACCCAAGCCACCTCTCGAATGCTTTGCTGCTTAGAAATTTCTTCCACCAGATACCTTAAATCATCTCTCTTAAGTTTGTAGTTCCACAAATCTCTAGGGCAGAGGCAAAATGCCAACATATTATTTGGTAAAACATAACAAGAGTCACCTTTGCTCCAGGTCCCAACAAGTTCCTCATTTCCATCTGAGACCACCTTACCCCGGATTTTATTGTCCATATATCACTATCAGCACTGTGAGCGAAGCCATTCAACAAGTCTCTAGGAAGTTCAAAACTTTCCCACATTTTCCTGCCTCCTTCTGAGTCCTTCAAACTGTTCCAGTCTCTGCCTGTTACCCAGTTAAAATGTTGCTTCCATATTTTTAGGTATCTTTTCAGCAACACCTCACTCTCCTGGTACCAATTTACTATATTAGTCCATTTCCACACTGCTGATAAAGACACACCCGAGACTGGGAAGAAAAAGAAGATTAATTGGACTTACAGTTCCACATGGCTGATGAGGCCTCTGAATCATGGCTGGAGGTGAAAGGCACTTCTTACATGGCAGTGGCAAGAGAAAATGAGGAAGAAGCAAAAGCGGAAACTCCTATTAAACCCATCAGATCTCGTGATAAATTATCACAAGGCTAACACAGGAAAGACCAGCTCCCATATTTCAGTTATGTCCCCTGGGACTCTGCCACAATATGTGGGAATTCTGGGAGACACCATTCAAATTGAGATTTGGGTGGGGACACAGAAAAACCATAGCAACTGGGCTCCACAACATGCATAGGGATGCTTGTTCTAAAAGTTTTATAGATTCACCCAATGACCACTGCTCCACTGTTCACTCACTGTTCACTTCAGTTTAAAAGAAACACTATTATATTCTTACTGCCTCTGTGTTTCATTCTCATCTCTGAATGTTTTCAGTGATCACCAATTTATGGTTTTCCTTGCTAGACTATCCCTAAGTGGCCTATCAGCTCCAGTCCAAGGTAGATCTAGCAAGGTAATTTGTGAAATGATTCACATATTCTTATATTTTAATCAGAACAATCTGACAAGCTCAAATATGTTTTGATACTTTTACCAGATCAAAATGCTTTTCTGCCTCTGTCACCCATACTACCTTATTATCAGCATAATGGATAACCATACAAATGATCAACATCTCTATCAGAATTCTTTACTACTTTAGAAAATTCTTTACTACTTGAGAAAATAATAAGAAACAATAAGCGTACTTGAGGCAGCCCTGTAACGATATGCAGCATTCTTTCTGGTGGAAAAGCACATTGCTCTGTCTTTGCAAAAGAGATGAAAAAGAAGCTGTCAGCAAGTTCTATCTAAAAAGACATTTTCCTTGAGTTTGCTAAACTTTGTTTTCTATGGTGGGTGAAAGGTAGCCTCTAAGATGGCCACCCATGATCCCTGTCTTCTGGTATCAATTCCCCCATAGAAACTTCTTCTGTGGCAGATGGGATGAACTTACTGACTGGCTTCTAGAAAATACAGCAAAGTGATGACACTTCACTTCTGAAGTCATGTCTGTAAAGATATTAGATGCTGTATTGTTGTTTCTCCTTTCTTCTACCTCTAGTGTTGGGAGAAGCAATATGGCACATTGCTGTGAATGGTCCTATGCAGAGGCCCATCTGAGACAGTGATGCCTTAGCCCTAAAGTCCAGGAGGAACAAAGGAAGCCATGAGTGAGCATAGAAGTGAATCCTTCAGTCCTAGTCAAGTCTTGAGATGCTTGATTGCTGGTCAATAACTTGCTACAATATATAGAAGATTTTAAGTCAGAAATGCCCCACTAAGCTATGCCTTGATTTTTGACACACTGAAATGGAGAGATAAGAAATATTTGTCATTTAAGCTACTACATTTTAGAGTATCTTCTTACACAGCAATACAGAACTAATACAATCACAATCACATATCTGGAGAAACAACTATTGTTCTTTTTATGTAATGTCATCTCATTGCTGTTCTTGCTTACTAGCTAACCAAGGCTATAATACAAGATTTATGCAGTCACCATTTTTGCAATAAAGTCTTACTTTTTATTTCTCCAAGAGTATGTAATGGTGAGAATAAATCTCCCTACAAGTTTATAGTAGTTATGGTAAACTTAGCTTTTATCTTAACTACTATGCTTTTACCTTACTTAGCTTTTACCTTAATAACAACAACAACAAAAACTGATTATAAAATGTAATGGCTTAAATAAGATAGAAGGTTCTTGTTATTGTTGTTGCTGTTTTTCCTTTTACTTCATAGTCTGGAAGTTAGTGGCTTTATTTGGAGGATTACCTAAATTTCACAGACTGTTAGTGTCCCAAGCTCTTTTCATCTCTTCACCAGATATTCTCGACTATTCACGTGGACACTGTCTTCCATATCCATATCTACATGCACAAAAGGAAAATGAAAGGAAAGAAGGGCATACATATATTACAATCAAGATGCAGAAGTGACACGTACCAACTCAGCTTTTATCACATGATATGAGGGGAGCTGGAAAATGTAGTTCATGCTTACGTATATGAGTAACATTCAACTATTATAATAAAAAGTAAAAACAGACATGAAACAACGATTAGAAGTCTGTCAGGGAATTTACAATGTTTCATATTAACCACAGTCTGTATCTTTGATGCAACCCCACTCCACAAAACCACTTAAATATCAGGAAGGAAGATATTATAACCTGTTCATTTAGATAAGAATGACATTCTTTTTGTAAAAACTTATTTATTATGTGCACATCAATAGTATTCCATTATTGAAATTACAACAAATTCCTTGGAATACATGCTAGCAATTTGTGTATGTAGTGCTTCCTTTTGCCCCACATCCTCAGGCTTATGGAACCCTGCAACCTTTATCACAGTGACTGGGAATGACTGCATGAAGTACCAGTATTTAGAATCCTGAGGAAGCAGTCCTCTTTACTCCCAACCCAACTTACCTTGACCCAGTATACAGCCTCTTTGATTTTCCTGGATACATTGTTAGGAAATCCTGGTCTTATCAATTACAGAATTGTGGTTATTTATTGCTCTATAACAAACAACCACAAGTCAAGGCTTAAAATACAAATTTAATACTAACTTTTACATTTCTGTAGATTGTACTCAGTCCAACAGTCCTTATGTATGATCTGCAATGTATTTGCTATCAGATGGTATCTAAAGCTGCAGTCTTTTGAAGGCTCAAATTGGCTGGATGAGCCAAGACAGCTCACATACCAACGTACATGTCTGGAACTTCAGATGGTATGGTAGAATAGTGCTCCTTTCACACCGGAAATAAATGTGCATACCTAATAATCCCTGCATCATGTGAATATTTCACAAAAGGGACTTTCCACATGTGATTATCTAAAGGATCTTCAAATAAAGAATATTCTGGACTATCTGGGTGGACTGGTATAATCACAAAGGTCCTTAAAAGAGAGGGGCAAGACAGAGGGAAAAAAAAAGGTGTGACCAAGCAGCAGAGGTTAAAGAGATGCCATTATTGGGCAGTGGCCTAAGGAGCTAAGAAATGCTAGAGCTAAGGTAGCCTCTAGATTCTAGAAAAGACAGAGAAAGAGACCTTCTTCTGAAAGTCTCCAGAAGGAATCAGCCTTACTGACACCTTGACTTTAGCCCATAGTTACAAATTTTTACTTCTGATCTCCACAATTATAGGATAATAAATTGTGTTGTTTTAAGCCACTGAATTTGCAGTAACTTGTTACAGCAGCAATAAGAAACTAATTCCAATGTAAGGAGTGGAACAATTGGGTTCTCTCTCTGTCTTGCTCTATGAGGCCATTCCATATGACAATCTTGGGTTCTTTTGCAGTGAGCTATTCTCAGGTTAATAGGACTTTAAACTTGGCAGTTGGCTACTCCCCAGTGTTCCTAGACATTAAGAAACAGAAGTTCCTCTTACTCTTTATTCTGTTTTATTTATTTATTTATTTATTTATTTATTTTGAGATAAGATCTCACTATATTGCTCAAGTCATCCTCCCACCTCAGCCTCCCAAAGCGCTGGGATTAGAGGCATGATCCACTATGCCCCTCCTGCCTTACTCTCAAATACTAGAACTGAAACTAGCATGGCAAGGTTCTGACACATTCTGCTAGTTATAGAGTAGTCACAGGTCTGAGGCAAATTCAGCTTTTGGTGGAGGCCATCCATCTTTAACCCACCCTCTGGGCATACATTATTTGCATTTCTTGTAAATGCAAAATACATTCATCCCCCTCCTAAAATTCCCAAAATTTCATTGCATGATGAAATCAATTTCAGTTTTTAGTTTCCAGATCTTGTCATTTAAATCAGCTCCAGATGAAAATAACGCTCTTTTGGAGCAATTTTTTGTATTTGGATTCTTAGGTATTATCTCTGTTTTCCCAAAGTTGCAAACTAAAGGAGCAAGTCATCTGTCCTCCTCACACCTGACATACAAAGAGAAGAGTGCGGGAACCTGCAGGAGATGGCTCTTAGTCCAAACCAAAGCGAACAAGGAAGGCATGAAGAAGTCACAGGTCCAGGGGAATTCTAAAATACAGTCAGTCTCACATCACTTGTTCCTTGATTCGAGCCCAGTCCTGCTCTGGGAGGGTGGTTCTACGTGGATTTTCATTCCACCCACTAAGTTCTGTTTTTGGAGTCATATTTTTTTGTATATGAAATCATCCTACTTCCTTGCTTCCGTCCCTCCCTCTCCTCTCCCTTTCTCTCTTTTCTTTCTTTATCTTTCTTTCTGTCAAGCTGAGTAAATTTCGTAGCCTGCTTCCGCCCATGAAAAATTGATGCTACCATTGTCATTGTTTTAGGGCACCACAAACTGCACCCATAGAAGATGGTGAACCTAATTTATCCATAAATTAGTCAAAATAGGTAACATTACTTTAAAAATGTTTGGACTTTAAATTATTACCCACTTCATTAGACAAGTCGCCCAAGTCAGAGTGTCGCAGGACAGTACCCTGGAGAATCTTACAGGACTGCTTGTCTAGCCGAGAGGATTTATGGGCCACTGCATTACATGTCTCTGAGGGTTTAACTGAAACTTTCAGAGTGTCATTTTTGAAAACGTGACCAGTGTCCCAAATTCATTCGTTGCCCTGAAGACATTTTTTATTTTAAGAGTATTTTCCTGGGAGAGATTGGAGATCAGAAAATACTTCATTTTTGAACACAACAAATCCTGCCTCAGAAATAATTTCTCTATTTTCTACTTTGAGATGGAACATTTCCTTTTTCAGTTTTTGTGTCTACCTGTACATTATCAAGCAGAGCTACAAGAAACCAGATGGGCTTTATAAAGTTTTACCTGACAATCTACTTATAGGTCCATAAATTCAGCAGAAATGTATTTTACTTCCACTTTACCACACATCAGGGTATGACCAATTTTTGTCACTAAAAACACATTTTTGTAAATAGCCTTATAACAAATTGCTACCTGCCCTTTATGAACAGTCTTTTTAAGGTCTTTCAAACAGGCCTGCTGCCCATTCCCAAGCCAACAGTCTGTTTAAGACCTTTCAAATAGGCCTGCTGCCCATTCCCGAGCCAATCTCATATGTCTTCATTAAGGAAAAAGTTCACAGTAGCAATTCACTCTCACAAATTAATTTCTTTTCTGACTCTCATATTTCTGATAGTTAATTGTCTCAGGTGGATTTTGATGCTTTTTGTTTCTTATGTGGTTGCAGATAGAAGGCAAATAGGACCAGAGTCATGTGTAGGCTTGACTGAGCAAACAGACAAGGTGTGTTCCTTACATACATGCCTAGAAACACAGATTGGATGCCGGGAACATCTGAGGTTGAATGGCCTCTCTTTCTCTCTCTCTCTCTCTCTCTGTCTGTCTGTCTGTCTCTCTTTCTCTCTCTCCCTACTTCTCCATCCCTCCATGTGACCCCTTCATGTGGCTTCTCCATGTGGCTAGTTTAGGTTTCCTCACAGCATGCTACCCTAGCATATTCAAATCCTTTACACTGAAGCTGGCTTTTCCCAAAGCACGTCTGCTAAGAAAGAAGGATCAGAGGTTGCCAGTAGTATTAACAAACTGTCTTAGCTGGTTAACGATGTTTATTTATCAGTGAAACAGTCACAGAGCCAATCCACATTCAAGTGAAAGGAGAATAAGCCTCACATCTTGATGGGAAGAGTGGTAGAGAGGGTACCAGTTTTAACCTGGGACATGATATTTTGATTCTTTTTTCAAGGAAATTTCACGTGGACAAGGATTAAATTCTGCTTTTGCATACGCCTTTCTTCTCTACCTCATTTATGAATGATTCAAGATTAGGACAAGTGTATTAGTCCTAGTCCATTCTGACACTGCTATGAGGAAATACCCAAGACTGGGTAATTTATAAAGGAAAGAGGTTTAATTGACTCACAGTTCCACATGGCTGGGGGAGCCTCAGGAAACTTACAATCATAGTGGAAGGCAAAGGAGAAGCAGGCACCTTCTTCATAGGGCGGCAGGACAGAGTGAGTGCCAGCAGGGGAAATGCCAGAGGCTTATAAAACCATCAGATCTCATGAGACTCACTCACTCTCAAGAGAAGAGCATGGGGGAAACCATCCTCATGAGCCAAGTACCTCCATCTGGCCCTGCCCTTGACGCGTAGGGGATTATTAAAATTCAAGCTGAGATTTGGATGGGAACACAGAGCCAAACCATATCAACAGGTAGTGTAAGTAGGAATGTGGACCATAAGTGATATCATTGTAGGAGGTGACTTCTCTTAATTCAATAATCTATGGTAGTCATGTTGGGAAACTCTGTTAATACATGCCACTGGGTAATTTCACTGTTTCAATATTTTTTCAGCTCCACATTGCTCCCATTTTATGCAAAAGATTGCTTTCTTTATATCGCTCACTTTCTGCTTATTTGATCAAAGCCTCTCAGTCCCAGGTGAGTACAATTAAAGGGCCGTATGAAAACCTGACTATTTGAGGCAAGCAAAATAATCGAGTCTGAATTTGAGAAAGAGATATGCCATTATCCACATCATGCTGAACACTTAAAACTTAGTATACTTATAGATGTCAAAATTAAAAATATATAGAAAACTGGACACAAAAACGTTTGTATTTCTTGCTCAGTCCACGAACTGTCTTTTCTAAGAACAAAACTATAGTTACCAATTTTGTTGACATGTTGTTAGATATACATAGATGTATAATCACAGATGCACATCAGCAATTAAAAAATATACACATATATGTATGTTTATGTGTGTGTATATATAAAACTATGTTTTGCATGTGTCCTTGTTTCACAAATAATAGCCTACAGTATGTACACTGCAGCACACCTTGCTTTTCTTTGGTGATAGCAGCATAACTCAGAAGTTTTTCCATATTCTAAAAGAGCTTCGTAACTGATTCATTATCAATCATGCTAAAAGAAATTAGTTTTCTTTTTTTTTTTTTTTTTTTTTGAGACGGAGTCTCTCTTGGTCACCAGTCACCAGGCTGGAGTGCAGTGGTGCGATCTCGGCGCACTGCAACCTCTTCTTCCCGGGTTTAAGCAATTCTCCAGTCTCAGCCTCCTGACTAGCTGAGATTACAGGCATGAACCACCACACCCAGCTAATTTTTGTATTTTCAGTAGAGACAGGGTTTCACCATTTTGGTCAGGCTGGTCTCTATCTCGTGACCTCGTGATCTGCCCGCCTCGGCCTCCTAAAGTGCTGGGATTACAGGCGTGAGCCACCGCGCTGACCAGAAATTAGTTTTCTTTAAGTTTTTCTCAGTTTATTTACAGATATAGAGTATGTCATTGTTTATCATAGTGTATAATAGATTATTTAATCAATTTTCTATTGCTGAACATTCATTGCTGATATTTTCTATGAAAAATAATGTTGCAATAAATAAGGTCAAAATACATCATTATTTTAAAAATATGAATATAGTTTTAGGATATAAAGTTGTTCAACCGTAGGATATGTATACTTTTAATTTGGAACCTATAGCAAAACTACCCTTTGTACAGAAAATACCAGTATACATATTCAATCTACTGCAGTATCTCTTATGTTAATTCTTGAATACATAGATAATGTCAAATATTTGATCTTTGTCAACCTGAGAGGTGAAAAATGGTAACTTGTTTATTTTAAATTCAAATTTATCTTATAAAAGACTTTGAACATCTTTTACATAATACAAATATTTATATTTTATTTTCCATTATTTAATTTTTATGATACTTTGCTCATTTTTGACCATGTTGCTATTTTCTTATTGACTTACAGAAGTAAATATATATACACACACACACACACAGAAGTATATATAGAATTATGTATATACAGAAGTATATATAATTCTATGTATATACAGAAGTATATATATGCAGAATTATATAAATACACAGAATTATATATATATACACAAGTATACAAATATTGATTATTGCATAATCCAATTGACATGCCTCAATTTTTAGATACCTGTTGTACCGTATTTTAAATTTCCATACATGTGTATATCTATTTCTGGAGTTTCCTTATTCTTGGGGTTGTTTTTTGTTTTTGTTTTTCTTATCCAAGTAGCAGTACCACATCAGCAGTACCACATAACACTACATATTTGTTAGACCAGTTCTGCCTTTAAGAGATAAAGTTGGGAAAGAAGGAAACAATTCTGTTTCAGCAGAGTTGTAACCTTCACTTAAATAGATGTTATCATAAATGACAAAGTACTCCCTGGAGAAGCACTTTAGATCCTGTATTATTTTCCTAGGTCTGCCATAACAAACTACCATGAACTGGGTAGCTTAAAACAACATAAATGTATAGGGGCTGGAAGTCTAAAATTAAGGTGTAGGCAGGGCTGAGCTCCCACAGAAGTCTGTAGGAGAATTCTTCCTTGCCTATTTCTAGCATATGGTGACTTGCTGGCAACCACTGCCATTCCTTGGCTTGCAGCTGCATAACTCTGCCTATGCTTCTGTTGTCACATAGCATTCTCACTGTGTGCCTCTGCCTTCACATGGCCACATTGCCTTTTTTATGAAGACACATGTCATATTGGATTAAGTGCCTACCCTACTCCAATATGAGTTCATCGTAACTAATTACATCTACAATGATCCTGAAGCACTGGGGATTAGCACTTCAATATACCCTTTGCAGGAATGGGGGAATGCTAATTGTTCCCCGAGTTTGATAACATTTTTGGCCTTCTGCGTGGTGTCTTGACTCCACTGAATTCCTTCAGTAACTTCTGGATATGTAAATCTTGTGTGATTACCCAAGCTGTTTCAATGACTAGCCTAACCATAAATCTGTGACTACTATTGACATTTATGAATAGCATGATTGTATAACAGATGACTTGTCCTACAGAAAATATTTTATATGCACACGTTTATAGAGCTATATCAACTTATTTTATACACTTGCCTAATTATCAAATTTTAGTACTTCATATCAGCGAACATTTGAAGGTAGTAGTAATTTTTATTTTCTTTTTTATTCAAAGTCTAGTCTGTGGTCACCAACCATTATGTCCTAAAAACTGCCATGGGGTTTTCATTACAGAATAAAAGCCAAACTTCTTACATTCCCCTGCAGAAATTGTCGCAGATTGCACCTGCCTCTTACACCTCTGATCACATCTTCAACTATGCTGTACTTGCTAACTCTGTTCCACATTTTCTACGTTAGTTTTGTATGTAATAGTCAGAAGATAATATTGTCAAAAAATAGAAAAACACAGTGAGCCATCACTTTCTAAGTAGAACTTCATGTATAATTTACTTCATCTATAGATAAATATAAATTCCTATTAATGATTACCAATGAATCAGATTCTTACAATTTGTAACTGATTAATTGTAAATAACACCATTACACCTTATTGCTGGTAATGTTTTTATTCAATACTGCAAGTCTCAATTTTATAGAAATGCAATGTTTTAATTATATTTAGATTATGTTATATAGATTTATCTTTAGTTCATTTGAACACTATTCTTGCTTAGACAATTATATCAAGTTTAAAGATGACTACCTTTAAAGAACAGAGATAATCTTTTGGGGTCTCCGCAGTGAATTATTTGCGCTGTAAATTCCTATGTTGAAGTTCTAACTCCAAATTCCTCAGAACGTGACTATATTTGGAGATAAGGCCCTTAAAGAGGTTATTATTTTAAGATGAGCCCATATGGTTGGCCCTAATCAAATATGACATGTCCTTATAAGAAGAGATTGTGACACAGAAACACACAGAGGGAAGACCAGGTGAAGACAACAGAGAAAATAGCTAGGTACAAGCCAAGAAGAGAGGACCAAGCCTCAGAAGAGACCAACCCTCCTGACACGTTTGTCTCAGATTTCTAGCCTCCATCATTGTAAGATAATACGTTTCTGTTGCTTAAGCCATCCCAAATGTGTGCTATATAATTATGACAGCCGTAACAAACTCATACAGTCTTCAAAAAGGAAACCAAGCAACGAGAATGTGGCATTGACATCTAAGTCTATTCAGGCAAGAAAGCCTCTGAATCCAGCAGATACAGGTTCTGACAACGAGATCATTTGGTATAAGAATATCTGAACAGGCGTAACACCATGTATCTGCATGAATCATCTTTCAGCACTCGGTGATTCTAGATTTAAACGTCAACATTGTGAAGAAAATTTCTGGCGGCAAATTCTGTTGATCTTAGGGAGTAGATGCACTTAATATCAAGCACAGGCAATCAGATGATCAGAAAGCTATATATCTTTCCTGAATATCCACAATTGACACTATTTTATATTTTTTTGCCAGTGTATAACAACAAATAAAGCTTCTATATCTGAATATGATAAAATTTCAGAATCTTCCACGTGGTTGGCAGAAGACGGCAGCTGTGGTGCATGGTAACCACACTACGGGAAGGAGGAACACTCTGGTGAACGGTGACCATGGCAAGAAACTGACCACTGTTAGGCTGTTAATGGCAGTAATCTAGCCTTGCAAGCCACCACCCTGACCTGATGTTGTTAAACTGTGATGACTTAGCATTTCATAACCTTGGACTATTCAAACTACTACTATCATTCAAATGATGGAGAAGGTGGCCAAAAACAAATTGAAATAATAGAGGATTGATAACCTTTGTTATAGGCTAAAATTTGAATATAAATTAACAATAGATGAAAGTTTAAAAGGGGTTTGTGCCTCTTAATAGAAAAAGAAATATTGAGTTAATTTTTGCCTATTTGAAATAGATTCATTTTGTTTTGTCTTAAATTCACTGAAGTAGAAAATTAGCATGGGGTTATAAAAATAAAGAAAAAACTCATTGTGAACCAAAATGAAAAGTAATTAATTGGCACACTTTCAGCTGCTTCTAAGAGAGAGAATGCATTGCAAAAAAAAAAAAAAAAGAATTAACACTAGAAAGTAATCTAAACAGCAAAGTTCAAAAGTACTGATTTCGTTGAATTGAATTTACTTCCTTCCTTTAAAGTATTTTTACAAGTTCTGAAATAAATATGTTCTAAGAGTATTTCTAAATTAAATACATGATCATTAGATAATATTTGACTGCACTTGGATGACTGGCAGTGCTATTTGATAAGCCACAGATGTTATTCCCTTTGTTCTTGAACTGTCAGTAAAGGAACGCTTCACTGGTTACTGTTGTGGCTCACTTAGTGCCCAAATAATTGGTCAAACATTATTCTGGATGTTTCCATGAGCATACTTTTGGATGAGATTTGACTGGTAGACTTTGAATAAAGTAGATTGTACTTCATAATGTTGGTTGACCTTATCCAATTAGTTGAAGGCCTCAATAGAATACAAGTCTGACTTCCCCAAACAAGAGAGAATTCTCCAGCAGACTGTCTTCAGACTTCAACTGCAGCATTGGTTGTACCTAGTTTCCCAGCTCACTGTCTTTGGACTTGAACTGCATCTCCTGAGTCTCCAGCCAATCAGCCTCCCACATGAGATTTTGGATGTACCAGGTCTCTACAATCACATGAGCTAGTTCCTTAAAATAAATCAATCAATCTGCCTATCTGTCTCTCCGCCCACCCATCCATCCACCCATCTAGCTACATCTTATCAATTCTGTTTCTCTGTACAATCATGACTAGTAAGTCACTAAAAATGTTTTTCAATATTCTCCTCTCTCTTGGGCCTAAAGTTTCTGTGTAAGATACTAGATTTGAGGCTATTTAGAAATCCTAAGAAATTACCCAGTGTTTCTGTTTAGGAGTCAGTTTTTAATCTTATTTTGGTTCTATTGTATGTAAGAAGGAGTTTTTTTGTTTCATGATTTTCTCTTTGTCATTGTCTTTCAACATTTTAACTATTTTGTGGCTAGGTGCACAGGACCTCTTTGTATTTATACTATTTAGAGTTATTGAGTTTCTTGATTGTGCATGGAAATATTTTCATGAAATTGGTGAGATTTTCAGTTCATTTCTTTTTTTTTTTTTTGAGACGGAGTCTTGCTCTGTTGCCCAGGCTGAAGTGAGCGGGCCATCTTGACTCACTGCAAGCTCCGCCTCCCGGGTTCCCGCCATTCTCCTGCCTCAGCCTCCCGAGTAGCTGGGGCTGCAGGCGCCCGCCAGGCCCGGCTAATTTTTTGTATTTTTAGTAGAGACGGGGTTTCACCACATTAGCCAGGATAGTCTCGATCTCCTGACCTCGTGATCCACCTGCCTCAGCCTCCCAAAGTGCTGGGATTACAGGCGTGAGCCACCACGCCCGGCCGCAGTCATTATTTCTTTAAGCATTTTCTCTGACCCTTCCAATCTCTCTTCTTCTCTGGTATTCCCATTGCAGGCATGGTGATGTGCTCAATGGTGTCCCATATTTCTCTGAGATTCTATTGGTTTTTCCTCATTCTCTTTTTATCCCTCTGGTTTTCAGATCATTTCATCTCTATCAATCTGTCTTTAAATTTGCTGTTTCTTTTGCCAGCTCACAACTACTGGTGAGAAACTGTAATGATTTTATTTTTTCATTTCAATTATTGTACTCTTCACCTCAAAAATTTCTATTTGATTCTTCGTTATAATTTTAATCTCTTTATTGACGTTCTTGATTTAATGAAAATGTCATTATGGCTTCCTTTACTTCTTTAAGCTTGGTTTTCTTTGTTTTTTCTGAATATATTTATACTATCTATTTAAGCCATTGTCTGTTGGTACCCCAGCCTTTTCAAAAAGCCTCTTTTGCTTGCTTTTCTTCTTGTGTATCGGATTCCTGTTTCTTTACATATCTTATAATACATTGTTGAAAACTGAATATTTTAGATAGTATACTATTGCAGTTCTACTGAGTTGCTGAACCTGAACTCACTTCCAGAGCCTGTTGTTGTTTGCTTTTATTTAGATACTTGGCTGCACTACTTTAGTGAAGCCTGTTTTCCCCAAAGTATGTAGCCTCTGATTTCATTTCTCAGAGCATGCAAACCATGGCTCGCTCATAGGGCATAAGTAGCATGCTTAAACAAGTTGTTCTAAGGTGGCACACAGTCACCCTAGGATGACACGGTTCCCTTTGACTGACTTTTTCCCTGATGGTCTGTCAAAAATCGAGTAGATCTACCTCTGTTGACATCACACCCATCTGGTAGCCTCCACTATTTGCTCACTGAAAACGAAAACAGTATTGTTGTCAATATCCCGGGCATAAACTCTTCCAAAACCTAAAACAGTGAAATTTGAGATCTTTGCAGGGAGAATCATTGACTTATCTTGAATCTTGTTTTGATCTCAGAAGATCACTCTTTTAGCTGTTTCTTTGCATGGTTTTCTCTTTTAATGTCTAACTTGTTTAGCTTGTTGCTATTAGGTAACTATGAGATTCCTTATAACTACTTTTCACAAAAACCACCATTGTTTTTGACTGTATCCTTAGGCTTCACATTCTCACAAAAGGTTAGTTCATTTAGAGTGAGCAACGATCCTGTTTTTCCTTCTGGGATAATACTCTATGCAATTTCTGTGAAGCTGGTGGCAGGGACAGTGGCTGACTTCTCTCAAAATGATGGTCCTTTTTTATGCATGGGTTATTGTCAGGGCAATAACCCAGGTCTTCTCAACCTCTTCCAGCATGCCATATGAATGAGCCATGGGAGGGTGATTGGGGCCCAAGATTCTTGTCTTGTTGAAGTAGACTTTCCACCCTACCAATGAGGGTGAGATGTCAACAGCCTTCCCATTCTAGGGAGAGAGCCTTAGCCTGGGAACCTGCGGGGAGAGGGAAACATTTGTTCTTGACAACATATTCCAGAATAGAGCCTTCAGTGCCTGGGCTGGGACATCAGACAGGGAATAGCAGATTGCAGAACAAGTGCACAAGATTTTGTTCTTCTTGCCAAGATTTAGAAGATTTTCTTTAATGTTTCTTCATTTGCTATATGTTCTATGGGTTGAGATTTGAATTTTTTAAAATATAGTTTTCAAAACTTATGGTTTCTTTTCCAAGGGAGAGATACAAAATACAGACACAATTAAAAAGTTCTGAAATATCCAAGCTCAGATTAAAGAGTTGCAAAACAAACAATTTGTCTGTGACTCATAAACCACCAATATATTCAAGGTATTTCATTCTCAGATAAACAAAGGTACAAATGTAGATATAATGAAATATTCTATATCACACTGGTTATGAAATATTTTCTATCCCACTGGTTACATATCCCAAATGAGATGCAGATGATGAAAAATTATTCTATGCATTCTTAATAAATAATATACGCAAGTTTGCACAAGGAATATCCAGCATGGTTTCAGGACTTTAAACAGTATATTATAAATCAGTATTATTAAATTTTAATGCTGTCTTGGTCAGTTGCTCAGTGCTGTAGTTCCATACATGTCTGGACATAACCAAAGAGCTATTTCACATCAGCTGCAAGTTAATCCTAATTTTATGTAGTATGTTATATAAAGAGAACTGGAAGAGACAGCCCACTCATACTAGAAAGAGAACAGTATGTATGTAAGCATATTTCTTTTTAATTTTCTTTCCCCGTTTTAAATTAGAGGTGATTCATTACTCTTTCTAAATGAGTTGGCAAAAAGTAAATAGATTGAATAGAAACCAGAAGATTTTCAATATTGGGTAAAGGATTATATTAGTAGCTTAACAAAGTAAATGTATGGCTGTCATTTCTTTACATTAAAAATAATGACTTTCTGTCCTTGGGATAGTTTGCTGAGAATGATGGTTTCCAGCTGCATCCATGTCCCCACAAAGGACACGAACTCTTCCTTTTTTATGGCTGCACAGTATTCCATGGTGTATTTTCTTAATCCAGTCTGCCACTAATGGACATTTGGGTTGATTCCAAGTCTTTGCTATTGTGAATAGTGCTGCAATAAACATACATGTGCATGTGTCTTTATAGCAGCATGATTTGTAATCCTTTGGGTATAGTGGGAATGAACAATGAGATCACTTGGACACAAGAAGGGGAACATCACACACCGGGGCCTATTGTGGGGAGAGGGTAGGGAGGAGGGATAGCATTAGGAGATATACCTAATGTAAATGACAAGTTAATGGGTGCAGCACACCAACATGGCACATGTATACATATGTAACAAACCTGCACATTGTGCACATATACCCTAGAACTTAAAGAATAATAATAAAAAATAATAATAATGACGAGATAATCTTAGAAGTGCATTAGAGGTACAGTTTTTCATAAAGTTTTAAGTGATCATAAACATTCTACAGCACTTAACATGCAAAATTAGTTTATTAATTTGGAATAATTTCTAAGCATTTTTTGTATGTATAAGATAATACAGGCCGGGCGCGGTGGCTCAAGCCTGTAATCCCAGCACTTTGGAAGGCCGAGGCGGGTGGATCACAAGGTCAGGAGATCGAGACCATTCTGGCTAACACCGTGAAACCCCGTCTCTACTAAAAAAATACAAAAAACTAGCCGGGCGTGGTGGTGGGCGCCTGTAGTCCCAGCTGCTCAGGAGACTGGGGCAGGAGAATGGCGTGAACTTGGGCGGAGCTTGCAGTGAGCCGAGATCAGGCCACTGCACTCCAGTCTGGGTGACAGAGCGAGACTCCGTCTCAAAAAAAAAAAAAAAAAAGATAATACATATATTTAGTTTATACATTTCTACAATCTTACATATTTGTGCTGGATGGTTTTTAAAGGTTAACATATACAAGTATAACTTGTTTTATTGAACTTCACTTTGTTGTTCTTTGTATATAACGCATTTTTTACAGATTGAAGTTTTTTACAAATCAGCACCATTTTTACAACAGCATGTGCTCTCTTTTCGTCTTTGTCACTTTTTGATAATTTCCACAATATTTTTAACTTTATGTTATGATTATATATGTTATGGTGATTCTATATGTTATGTTGATGTGCGATTAGCAATCCTTGATGTTACTAATTGTTTGGGGTGACACAAACTGTGCCTATGTTAGTAGTCAAACTTAATCAGCAAATGTTTTATATGTTCTGACTGCTCCCCTGACCAGTGTTTCCCTTGTCTTTCCCTTGTCTGCCTTCCTCTCCTCAGGCCTCCCTATTCTCTGAGACACAACAGTATTAGGATTAGGCCAAATAATAACCATACAATGGCCTCTAAGTGTTCAAGTGAAGGGATAAGTTGCATGTCTTTAACTGTAAATAGACAGGTAGGAATAATTAAGTATCGTGAAAAGGGTATGTCAACAGCTGAAATCAGCTGAGGTGGGTTCAGAGGTTTGAGAAAAGAAAGCAAAACATAAAAGTGCAAGGTGAAGCAGCAAATGCTGATGTGGAAGCTGTAACAAGTTATCCAGAAAATCAGGCTAGGATCATTGATGAATGTGGCTATAATAAACAACTGATTTTTAATACAGACAAAACAGCCTTTTATTGGAAAAACTTGACATCCAGGGTTTTCATAGCTAAAGAAAGGTTACTTCCTGGCTTCAGATCTTCAAAGGACTGATTGACCCTCTGGATAGAAGCTCATGCAGCTGGTGGATTTAATTTGCCGCAATGCTCATGTACCATTTCAAAAATCTTAATGCTATTAAGAATTACGCTAAAGCTACTTTGCTTGTGCTCTACAGATGAAATAACAAAGCCTGGATAAAAACATACTGTTCACAGCATGGTTTACTGAATATCTGAGGCCCAATGTTGAGGCCTTCTACTTAGAAAAAATATTACTGCTCATTGACAATGCACCTGGTCACCTGATAGCGCTAATAAAGATGTCTAGGGAGATTAATGTTGTTTTCATGCCTATTAACACAGCATCCATTCTGAAGCTCATGGATCAAGGAGAATTTTGATGTTCAAGTCTTATGATTTCACACATACATTTTCTAAGTCTCTGGTTGCCAAAGATAGTGATTCTTCCGATGGATCTGGGCAAAGTCAGAAAGGATTAACCATTCTAGATCTCATTGAGAACATTTATGAGTCATGGGAGGTCAAAATATCAGCATTAACAGGAGTTTGGAAGAAATTGATTCAGCCCTCATAGGTACCTTTGAGGAGCTCAAGACTTCAGTGGCAGAGACAACTGCAAATGTAGTGGAAATAGCAAAAGGACTAGAGTTAGAAGTGGAGCTTGAAAATGTGACTGAATTGCTGCTATCTCATGGTAAAACTTGAATGGATGAGAATTTGCTTCTTGGAATAAACAAAGAAAGTAGTTTCTTGAGATGAAATCTAGTCTTGGTGAAGATGCTATGAACATTGTTGAAACAACACAGGATTTAGGATATTGCATAAACCTAGTTTATAAAGCAATGGTAGGGTTTGAGAGGGTTGACTCTAATTTTGAAAGATGCCCTACTGTGGATAAAGTGCTATCCATAGCATTGCATACTACAGAAAAATCTTTCATGAAATGAAGAGTCAGCTGATACAGCAAATTTTGTTATTATCTTATTTTACAGAAATTGCCACAGCCACCTCAACTTTCAGCAACCACCATCCTGATCAATCAGCAGCCAATAACATGGAGTCATGACCACTCACCAGCAAAAAGTCTATGATTCACCAAAATATCAGATGATCATCAGCATTTTTTAGCAATAATATATTTGTAATTAATTTATGTACTTTTTTTAGACATAATACTATTGAATACTTAGTACACTATAGTACAGTGTACACATAACTTTTATATGAATGGGGAAGCCAAAAAAATTCATAGGACTTGCTTTATTGTGATATTCACTTTATTGCAGTGGTCTGAAAACAAACCCACAATATCTCTGAGGTATGTTTCTCCTGGAGTAAAAATTTTGATATTAGTAAATAATGATGATAATTGAGGGATTTGTTTATGTTTTTAAATGGCACACACACAATTATCCTATCAAGATGTACATTGATGCTCTAAACGTAAAAAATTGCTGTTGCTTAATTTGAAGTGGATAATGTATTATTTCCTTAAGAATCTTTAATTTGTTTATTAAGTGGTAGAATATAATTTGTAAGGTATTAATTTAATTGTCTAACATTATCAGTGTTGACCAAAGTACACCATAATTTCTATATGTACTAAAACAGGTACTCAACAGTTTTTATATTAAAAAAAATTTACATGGATAATTACTTGAAGGACTGCTCATTTAAATGCAAATCAATTCTCTTAAGATAAAGGACATTCAACAATTAAATACTACTCTCCGAAAAGAACTTTATTCTGAAATAATTTATTCATTAGACATTAAGGTTATTATGTGGCTCCAGTAGCCTGAGTTAATAAAAAGGATTAAAAGCCATTAACTCTCTATATATTTATCCAGTATATTATTTCCATTTACTTCGAATCTAAAGAAAAGAATTAATGTCTGCTTTTTCTAATAGAATTAACTTTTTTCAATAAGTATTAAATACTAATTCCACATAATAATTTATTTTAAACTTAATTTTTATACTCCCTTGAATCCTTGAGAGTTTTCTCTAATTACTGTGCTTAATACCTGGGTGATGGGTTGTTCTGTGTAGCAAACCACCATGGCAAACCACGTCTACCTACGTAACAAACCTGCACATCCTGTACATGTACCCTGGAACTTCAAATATGAATTGATATATGTTAAAAAACAAACGTTGTGCTGTCTCCCTCTCCTGCCTGTCTTGGGCCAAATTGGGAAGTGGGCTCAGATTGTCTGCTCTGTCCGCCCCGTCCTCTTGCGTTATTCTCCACAGTGCCCTCCTCCAGGCACCATGCTGTTGTACTTGTTCTTAGGTTGTTTGTATGAAGTATGTATTATTTTCTATCCTAAGACTCCACCACTGCGTTTTCAATGCATAACGTAAGAAAGGGAATCCTCTGAGGACATGGACTTGATTGAAATAAAGTACATACTAATAATGACATTTGTGGGGCAGGTAAGTCTAGTTCTATGACCCAGGCATGGAAGAAATTGAAGCTTGAAAGTAAGAGACACAACATAAAAATTAAAGATAAATTAGAACATTAAATATAAGTGAAAAAAACTTAGAAGATTAAATGTAAGTGAAAAAAAAATCGTAAGAACCTCCATGATCTTTTAAATTAAAATATATCAGTGTTCATTTATTACTGATACGGTCAGTCTTCATAATCTTTAGAATGAGATTCGGTTAAATCAAAATTGACAAAGTAAAAGAAATCCTAAATTTTATATTTTATTTGTTTTCTCATTACTACTTTGTAAATTTAGGAAAATATATATCAATAAACATTAGCTATAATATGCAAATGCCTATGCCTCAACCAGAATCGAAGGATTTGCAATTATATATAAAAATCAGAAACCACTGTCTAGCTATTTGTTTTCACGCACCTCGGGGCAAGGAAAAAAGAAGGGTTCTATGGACAAAATTACCTATTGATTTCTCAACAATGTGCATCCTTTTTTATTATAATAAGTTTTATCTTTCCCTTCTAGGTGTTAGTGTATTGGAAAATCATCTAAAGAATGTATCAGCTAATTGACGGCTTAAATGTGAGTTTGACTTTTTATGATTAATACAGAAATATATTTCTAAGTGTCTTTCCTTAAAAATGTTAGATACTATTTTAATTTGCAGAGTATACGTAAGACTTTTATCATTACTTACTTGCATTGGATCTGCAAGGGAAGCCCTGCAGTCAAGTTTTATTTCCACTTGATGCCAAGATTGGCTGGTTGGCTCATTAGATGTTATTGCTGATTTTCTGCTCTTGCCTCGAGCGTCTCTATATTGTGTCGTGTGTGAATACAGGGCTTCTTACTTGCATGTCCAGTTCACTGTGCTGGAGTCACTTCCTTTCAATCGAACCAGAACAAAAACCAGAGACTTGGGGACAATGTAAGCATGTGTGTGTGTGTGTGTGTGTGTGTGTGTGTGTGTGTGTGGAGACTAGTATAGGTTGAAAGAATGTCAGATAAGGATCAATTTTGCATAGCACAATGTGAATAGAATAATTGTCTGGAAGTTAAAATTACACAGTGTTCAGACAGTAAATTGCAGAAACTTATAATACATAAAAGGAAGGCCCTAAAAACTAAGAGGATGTAGTAGTGCTCGTGAAGTAAAAACTGAGGAGTCAAACCGAACATCAAGCTCTTCCAGAAAGTGAGTTAATTAAATGAAGAGAATATGAATGGTTGAGCTTTAACATGCAGTGGTCGCAGTTCTTCTCTCCTGTTCTCTAAAACTGGGACTTTCATTCACAGAGTAAGTGGAATATGATATAACTTCTGGTCTTACAGGATTTGAATATTGTAGGTGATTTACAAATGATTCAGGCCATTTAGAGAACTATTGTTTTGCTCGCCTGATTCTTTGTCTCTGGTGTTCTTATCCTTGAGATCATGTATTAGCTAAACCAGTTCATATTGAAAACACAGGTACTGAGGGTAACTCAAATCATGTATGTAACTGATGCCCTATGTGAATTTTTCTGAATCCTCCTCGTATGCCTGTTGGCAGATGTCACTTATACCATCTGCTTTTGTCTTTAGGTACGTAAGATTCCTGCCAGGCTTTGACTTCTACCCTTGGCCTTCCTGTACAGGGTTGTAAGGAATCATTATGATGTATGTTTGAAATTATGTTTAACAGTATTACAGTCAATGTAGACTACATTTTGATGCAGTAACAACCTCAGAACTTTTACAATCACTGCTGGAGTGAGAGAGAGAGAAAGAGAGAGTGAACAGAGAAAGTCACATGAGCTTTACTCTATCTCAACTGTAAAAAGCAAACATGACTTCTACTCACATTTCTTTACCCAGAACTAGTCCTATACCCGTGCCTAACTGGAAATGAGCAGAAACTATTGTGTCTGCAACGCTCAAAGAGAGCAAATTGGTTATTGGTCAGTGTCAATATTGTCCACAAATGTGAATGACATTTTATAAGGTGTTGAATCGGCCTGTCACCCACAAAAGTGCTTGCGTACAATTGGCAAACCATATATGCTGTATTTTTAAAACAATATTTCTCTTCCATGTGTTAAATGTAATAATTGTTTTGGATTATTTAACTTGACATATTACTAAGCATTTTTTCCTACTCAAACAAAAAGTACTCTTACAACCATAAAGACGCGTTTGTTGTTGTTGATTTAATTTTCAAACACACTCGCAGGACTCAAAACAGAAACACTCCTTCAAACCTCAAATACCAACTAAGTCATAGTCAATATCCTTTGTATGGTAAGGCACTAGACCCAGAACAACAGAAGAGAAACAGTGGAAGATGAAGTTGAAAGTTAATGGAAGAAAACATAATTATAGAGAGTTACAACTATTACATACTTACTTTTAAACTGGTAATTGATATCTAAAAGAAGTAAGGATTTGATGTGGAAAGAACAGTAAATGGGAGATAGGAGCACTAATTTTAAGATGCCTTTTTGACATTAACCAGTAAAATAATTTTGGGAAAAAACAATGATCTATGTTTCCTCAACTTAATTAATTTATATTATCTCATATATATTTTTTAAAAGGAGCTATACTTCAAAATGCAACCGATTAGAATATTTTACTATCTTTTCTATGAAGTTTAAGGTTTAATAAGCTTTCACTTTAACTTTCTCATACAATGGAATAATTTATATTGTCATTTTATTGTGCAATACTATTGTAAAGCTTTAAAACATAAAATTTACATTTTATATAAAGATACAATTCATAAAATAATTTAGAACACATTATTCTATTACAACAAATTATCCTACTATCTTTTAGGGTGGTTCTTTGCTTCTAATATCCCATATGATAATTTACTAATTTTTTTTTTTTATACTTTAAGTTCTAGGGTACATGTGCACAACAATGTGCAGGTTTGTTACATATGTATACATGTGCCATGGTGGTGTGCTGCACACATTAACTCATCATTTACATTAGGTATATCTCCTAATGCTATCCCTCCCCCCTCCCCCCACCTTACAATAGGCCCCGGTGTGTGATGTTCCCCTTCCTGTGTCCAAGTGATCTCATTGTTCAATTCCCACCTATGAGTGAGAACATGCGGTGTTTG